>NC_056737.1:1523344213-1523394213 GCF_019279795.1 Protopterus annectens | reverse complement strand
GTGTGTGGTGTCATATCCTTTGACATCTCTGTGGTTATATGTTTCATGCAACAAGTGTCCTTTGTATGAGTGAATCATATACTGTCCATTTGAAAAGGTGACAACTGTAGAAATACTGGCTGTTCAATATGCTATGCACCCTCTAAATATGTATCTTCCTATACATATCTATGTGTATATATGTGTATTTACATATATATGTATATATATATATACATATATATGTATATATATATATAACTGCATATATATGTGTGTGTGTGTGTGTGTCTTTGGAATGTTTATTGCTTCCACACTGTACATTCCCTATGGTAGCCAGACTCTACTGCATAATAAGTTATTGATACCACCCTGACATCATACAGGTGGGATGGATTACTGTTAATGTCTTGTGGCCATGTTGTGTAGGGTCCTGGGTATGGGACTTGCAACAGTTGTTATTGTATTGCAGGGCAGATCTGTTTGGCTGTGGGGGAGGGGGGTGATATCAATACTTACACTTGCTTGGGCCCCTCACTATATATATATCTGTTATGTATATATATATATATATATATATATATATATATGCTTATATATAGGTTCATAGGTTCATAGGTTGATACTAGGCTATCTGCCCTAGGACATTTATAAGCCTAGCCAGAGTGTGTTTGGCTTTTGACACCCTTTTAGATTTGTAGACTGTGCCTTTGAATAGTAGGTCACAGAATATATCCCCTTTATGGTTAGTTCATTGTGCCTCTGTCTAGCAGGGACCCAGAAGAGATCCCGGGGGCATACTTATGATCTCCCATCCACTCATCAAGATTTCTCTTGAAGAGGGTCAGTGAGGGGCTCTGCCTAACCTGGACTGGGATTTTGTTCCAGAGTGATGGGAGTCTCTGGGATATGAATCTGTCCCTCCAGCATGTCCTATTTATTTCTGTGCTGAGGTTTAAGTCTCTAGAACATGTAGTTCTAAGGGATTTGGATTTCTTGAGGTGGAGCATGTCCATTAATTCTGGGTTGGACATGACTTTATATGTCAGGCACAGATCGCCTCTGAATAGGCGATAAGCAACTGAGTAGAGCTGGAGTTTCTTTAGCCTAACTTAATAGGGCATCTGTTTGAGTCCCTTTATCCTCTTGGTGAGATACTTTTGGGATCTTTCCAATTGTTGCAGGTGTCGGGTAAGGTACATCCCAAATGGGGCATTGTATTCAATTATGGGCCTGATGAGTGAGGAATAGAGTGGCACAAAGACCTCTCTTGATCTAGATGCGAAACCTTTCGTGATGAGATGGGCTATATATAACCACTTTGGCAATGTGATTGTCAAAGGAGAGATTACTATCTACTTGGGTCCCCAAATCCCTAATTACTTCCTCCATACTTAATGTGTTACCTCTTATGTGGTAGTCTGTGCACACTTTGTTTTTCCCAAAGGGAGTGACTATGCATTTTTTAGCATTTAGCTTCAGGCCATGACTTTGGCACCAGTTGTCTGTCTCTGTGAGACCCTTTTGGAGGATGCTTTTTATCACCTTGAGAGTCTATTATGGCACCCAGTTTGCAGTCATCTGCGAACTTGGTCAGCCATAGTCCTTCCGTGTTTGCCTGTACCTCAGAGAAATAAATACTGAACAAGAGAGGTCCCAGGACTGAACCTTGTGGGACTCCACTTGTAACCTGCATATACACATATAGATATATATATATATATATATATATATATATATATATATATATATATATATATATATATATATATATACACACACACACACACACACACACACACACACACACACACACACACACACACACACACACACACACACACACACACACACACACACACACACACACACACACACACACACACACACACACATACATCTACATGTATACATACATTTCCTGTACTGTTGAATGATTGTGCTGGATATGTTTGTGAAAACATCAGGGTTATTTATATCTGACATGGCTTAGTGGTAAATCACTTTGGCTATGGTGTGCAGGGTCCTTGGTTCAAGCCTTGCTCAGGCTGTTTATTTAGTTGCTGGGCAGAACAAGGGTCATTGGATACAGAGTGATTAAGGCACTTTTAAGCGGTTGTAAGTGGGTTTGCTTGAAGGTAAGCACTGCTGACTTCTGGTTACAGTTTCTTATACTCAGCTTCTAGATTGCTTAACTTGTGTAGGCATTTCTTACCCCCATGCAAACAAGCTTAAACCCGTTTACTGCTGCTTAAAAAGTGCTTACTCTCTCTTACCCCGTGCTAATTTCTTTAAAAGAAATGAAAAAAAGGTTGATAGGAAAGTGGTGAAAAAGGGGCACAAAAAGTGAAAGATTGTATGGAAAATAGCTAGGGATGTGCAGGATGGGTGTAGTGAAGGTCCATAGCTGCCCATTTCCTCTACAGCAACAGCTGTGCATATACACTGATTTGAAGGTAAATTTGGACAGTCATACCCCTGAGAGAGGGGTGAGGACAATAATAATATGTTGTGAAGCCAATTAGAACAGATTACGTGTGTTCAGTTGACATGTATGCGAATTGGACAGCTATGTATGGGGCAAGATTTTTTGGGGGGAACAGATTGCTCTTTTTTTTTAAGGTGAGAGTGGGATGTTGGGGAGGGATAATAGGTATATTTGGGAAGGTAGGTTACGTAGTATAACAGACAAGACAGACAAAACAGCATACAGGGGCAGTATATGTCACTTGGGGGTAAACACCTTTGATGGAGAGGGGTGTTTGGAAGTCAGAAGCCAATGAGCCTCCTAGTAGAAACAGTGGGACTCAGGTCCTTACCCATGGGCAGTCACCACTGCACCTACACAGCCCCAAAGGTGGTTGTGCTGGGGGCTGAGTAGGAGGGGCAGGCTGACCATCTAGTTGCACCATGCAGCTCTCAAGCTGGCAGATCTCCAAACTCCCTGCGGAGCTCACAAACACCAGACCCTGGACCTGATAATGGGTGACAGTATCCTGTCCATGCCTACTCCTAGGGGGGGTGAGCCCCATCCCCTGAGGTGGTTCCACCCGAAGGTGGTGCAGGACCAGCAGAGGAGGAGGTCCCAGGGTGGGCCACAGACGTGCTGGTGCCCGGTGCCATGGACATATGAGGTGGGAGAGGTGGGTCAGCTGGGACCAGCCTTCCCAAACATGCTATGGTGTTTCAATCTTAACACATATGTGGATTAGTAATAGTCAACACATCCCAGGATTAGGTATAACAGCATGCATAGATATACCCATTAACCCGAAACACCAGATATGGAACAGTTGCATAGCAAACAGAACACATGCATATATGGAACCACATTGGCCATTACAACAGCATGCAGATACATTGATGGCAGCATGCCACGAATGTGGGAGCATTTCAACATGGCACATCCATAGAACAAATTTTAATATTTATCAAACAAGAGGACATATGTCCCAACAGTACCGATTGAGTTGTGTATTTAGTTTGTTTCAGATATGGTGGGGGGGGAGATGTCAATTAACAGCTTGTATATCCCTGTAGTTCTCATTACTTTCCTAGTCAGTGCTGTGATCTGTACCTTACAGGTATTATTACACTACCCTATTGCCTTAGATTGGACAGTGATATGGATGCAGACAACTATATACATGAACTGTATTTTACCTGCAGTATACAACTCTTACCTGGAATACCTGTAGAGGTATTGTTTGTTAACACTACCTGACTGTTTCTATTGATTGGATGGTTTTGAAAATGTGAAGCTACAGGCAACTGCTTACCTAAGGCTGGCATTGCTTAAAGGGATATACCACTGGGCACACTCATTTAGCTGGCCTACACATTGCTTACACCTAGTAAGCAGGGCTGTGCAATCCTTAGCATTACTTAATTATTAATTTGCACACTATTTGCTGTTTGGCATTGATTTATCATTCATTACATGTTATATATGAGTTTTGTATCCATGATTCATGTGTACGTTACTGTATGGGGTCCATGTGTTTCTTGGGGGATTTCAACACTTTATTACAATGATACCTCACATCTGGACTTCATGCAGTACTCCAGTTCATATATTTATGCTATGTAGTAGGTTATACAATATAAAACTGCATATAGATTCCTTTCACATGTTAATTTTGATTTTCCTATAGTGAGGATCTGTTTGGTGATACCTCAATATTATGTACTGCTGTGATGGCTTACTGGTTAACTACTGTAACTATAGTGTACAGTGTCCTGGGTTCAATGGCTGTTTATTTTGTTGCTGGGCAGAGCAGCGGCTATAGATACAGAGTGATTAAGACACGTTTAAGCAATTGTAAATGGGTTTATGTGGGTTTGCGTGATGGTAACCAATGCTAACTTCCAGTCAAATATGCTTACAAGGAGTTATCTTCAGTATTGCTTAACCTGTGTGCGCATTGCTTACCCCTGGTCAAATGGGCTTAAACCCACTTACTACTGCTTAAATATGCTTACTCCTGCTTACCACTGCTTAATAGTGCTTACTCCTGCTTACCCCTGCAGTAATTTAGACAGAAATTTAACATGGCTCCTGGGAAGGTGGTGGATTTGGACACTCTATGGATTTATCATTCATTACACATTATACCTTCGATTGTATCCTTGATTCATGTGTACATGAACTGTATGGGGCACTTGTGTTTATCTTTGGATTTTACAACATTATTACAATGACACCTCACATCTGCATTTAATGCAGTACTCCAGTTCACAAATATATGTTATTTAGTAGGTTATACAACAAAAAATATTGTTCATAAAGTGATTTGACATGGAAAATAGAATTTAGTGGAGTGAGAATCGAACCGGGACTGACTGCTCATAAGACAAATGCTTTGACCACTACACTATTGCAGTACTGCTTCATTTGCATGTATCTTGATATTTATCTTCTTGTGCCATTTAAGCTACAATATGCGTAGCTAAGCAATGGGAAAACCGGCTCACTTACGGTTAAATTGAATCTGCTTGATAAAAAAAAGTGTTTACATTATTATATTTTAAATTTTGCTCTTATAAACTTGGGGTGTTGCTAGGGTAATGGGATTTGTTTTTATGTACATTTTCTGGTGGATTTGAAGTCTGACACTCATATGCTTGCCATTATTGATGAGATCATCCCAGTGATTTGGCAGGGTAAATGAGTTACAGGCCAGATGCATGTGCAACATATCTGTTCATTCTGCATTGATCTATGCTGTTGAGGGTATGCAACCCCCCTATGAGTGGTCTCGCTCATTGCAATTGCCAAATGGCAGTTCTTGACTGCTGGGGCATGTATATTGTTAGATCTCTGCTCTCAGACACGCCCCCTGTACTCGTCCACATTCCATGTCTGTTTAGCTGAGGCAGGGCGCCTTCATTACTATGCATGGCACGCTGCCGTCCTGCTCCTAAATGGTCTCTTCCATGCAGGAATAAGCTATTCCTGCACAAAACCTTACTGAATCCTTTGAATTATGTATTAGTATGGAATATGACATAACTAAACCCACTAAAACTCATATGATTAATTATTACATTGACTCATTTAGGAAAATTAGATAAGCCGCGGTGGTACAGCAGTAGTGTTGTTACCTCAAAGCAAGAGGTTCTCCCATTCGATTCTCAGCTTGGCTTGGGAGTGCCTTCTGTGTGGAGTCTGCATGTCCTCCCCTTGGTTGGGTAGTGTTAAAAAGACATGCGTGCATAAATGGGCGTGCCATCATTGAAGATTGGGTGCCGAGCTGGCACCTCGGCATTTTGTAAAAAATCTACTGCCAATCATTAGCGGACCAGAGTTCCGCTGTGGCGACCCCTTACTGGGAAAAGCTGAAAGACAAACAACAACAACATTAATGTAAATATAGATTTGAAAATCTGCTTTGATCTTTTAACACCATTTATAGTCACAAAGAACTTTCCACATAAAATATATAGAGAAATTATTAATTCCTGGAAACAGAAAGGATTTGTTTGTTTGCTCCAATGTATCAAAGAACTAAAAGTTTTAGATATGCAAGTAATAAAAACAATAAACAAAATTACACAACAGGACTGGCTAACTTTATAGTGTATTCTGTCATATTTGCAGTGTTTAAGTAGAATAATTAACAATTCTTCATTTAAAGAAATACCTAAATTTATGAAATACATACATGAAATCATATATAATGACTTTGACATGGGAAACAGTATTTCAAAATTTTACAAAATATTGATAAACTATAAAACAACACCCAAAACCTCATATTAGAACTATATAACAAAAGGACACTCAATACAGTAAACTGAAGATATTAAAGCAAATATCTTATCGATAAAATATACATCCTTTCCACAATACTGGAAAGTTTTTAATTGGAAATGCTTGCACAGAGTAGTCTTAACCCCAGTCAGAATCAGTAAAATTAGTTATTCCATAAAAGGAATATGTTGGAGATGTGAACAAGTAAACAATGCAGATTGGAATCACATTTTCTTTGATTGTGTTAAAATTAAGCCATTTTGGAATGCTATTAATTACTTTCTACAAGCTTTATTTAATGAATCATTTTATTTAACTAAAGATTTTGTATTATTAAATGTGAATGAAGGTCCTCATTTGAATAGGTCAAACATGTATCTAGTATGGACTATACTTGCAATTTCAAGGAAGTGTATAACAAGAAGAAGGAATACAAACATAATACCAACTTTGTAAGACTTCTACAGCCTACTGAAGACCATAGCATTATTGGAAATTAAAAGTAAATAACTAAGAATTTATCCAAAGCCATTTATCAACAACCCTTGGGGAAAAGTCTTATCGTTGACTGACACTAAACAATAATTGATCAGACACTCTGATAATGGATTGGGACATATTTATAAAGTGACTGTATACATTAAGATCTGTTATAGTGTCAGGCTAATGTAAATAGTGTACATAGTTATTTAGGATGTTATGTATAAATACTATGGAATTCATTCAAATGTATTTGAAAAATAAAAAAATGAGAAAAAATAGACACAGCAAACTACATCCTGCTTGTTTCAATATTTATCATATGAAAAAATTGGCAGTGTTGGTGTAGAAGGCTGTGAGCTGTAGATCCTGGGGTACAGGGTTTGACTCCCTCACCTCTCATTTACCTCTGTGAGATTTTTGTCAAATTACTTAGCCATACAGTGCTTGGGGGTAAGTGGGAGTTTGGGCTAGGCTCCTCAATGGTCACTGGTTGGTAAAATAACAAATGGACCTGGTAGAAAACATATCTCTAAACAAAAGGAAAAATACTATAATAGCCATTTCAGAGTCCTTACAAAAGGATTCCCCCTGTGCATCCACCTATATCCAAGGCAACAACAACATAATTTATGATTTTATGCCTGGTCAAAGCATTGGTGGCAGATACATGCTTCTAATCAAACAAAATGTATCTCTGCACATCACTGGGTCCTTAGGAGCTAAGCAGTTTGATGATAAAGCTAAAAAATTAGGTGCTAGCAAACTTAAGCTTGGGATACTGTAACTATTTTACTATATCGTCTGACTATAACCCTCCATCATCCTCAGCAACAATTAATAAAGACACTATCATGCAAATGCTTCCTCAAGGCCATAGGAGGAATACAATTATCCTGGGGACTTTAATATGGATGCTAATGGTGATAAAGATAAATAGATTAATAATATGTAACAATGACTTAACCTTGAATAACTTATAAAAGAGTCTGCTAGGCCTAACATTATAATAGGAAGCCATTTAACTGTTCATCTTATTATCCTAATGTATCCTATTGATGCATAAGTAAATACATTTCTACCAAAGTTTTTAAGTTAGTATTTTCCAGTGTTATTCTGTAGGGTTTTCAAAGCAATAAAGCCTATATCCCATATAGTGAGTGGTGTGTCACTACTTCAAAAAAAATTTTTCCATACTTGACTTACAGCTGTTTTAATAGTTTTATTATTTTAATTTCTAATTCCACCTTTCAAGTCTCTTGAACTACTTCCAGTACATCTTCTTATCTTATCTACTATACCTGCTTCTTCTTGACAAATAATTCACTATAATATTCTCCATTCCTCATAGAATATCTAGCATATCAACCTCCCTACTGAATCTTTCACTATAATATAACCCTATACCTCAGACAACATCTGTCCACTTTACCTCCTTACCACCACTTCATCTCTTCTGACAATCTTTTATTTCATCTACTGTCTCTGTACAGTGATTTTCTCGTACCTGTATCTTTCTATCCTTACTTTTATCTTTTATTCACACAAAGAAAAACTACTATAGTTTATGGATTTTTGTATAACTTAATCTGCCCTGCCAATAATGTTTAACTCTAAACTAGCACCTTAGACTGAACTGTTTAAAATCTGCTGTAAATGTTATCTATCTACATGATAAATTGTATTATGTGTAGAAATATATGGATACTTAGGTATAACTGCAAATGCTATACTTGTACTAACAACCTATGTAATGTTTATTTATAACTGCAAAATCTTTTTTCCGGCCGTATTTGTTTTTTTGGAGCTTTTCTCACTGGGCCTCAACTGAAAATGGGTTCCTGACCCAATCAGACTTTTCCGGTCATCAAATGTCAATCAATAAATACCTAAATAACTAAATAAATATAGCCAAAATCTATCACTTGTTCTCCTTTCCACTGACTGAATTATCCAGCAAATGCCTTGCCATGATTTATTGTTACCCTATCTGTAATATAGGAATCTATTTTCTCCTGTGTATATAGAATAATAAGAATCTAGAAAATTTCATGTCTTACAAATGATATCAAAGCTCTTGTAAAACCAAGGGACAAAACCTGGTCATCTTGTAATGGAAATCCATGTAATATGCTCTTACATGGAAATGACCTCTTCTTAAGAAAATAGACTAGAATAGCTACTAAATCCAGAAAATCTATTTACTTAAGAGCAAAGCAAATGTCTGTTACCAGTTATCCAAAACATTTCTGGAAAGAAATCAAACATCTAACTCAAAAGTCATCCAGAATCTCCCATTTTGCCAATATTGTCTATTATAACTCTAATATACATCCCTCAAAGGAGTGCAGAAACTTTAACATTTATTCCACAAGAACCATCTCTAACATATCTCTTACCCCTCACACCATCCATGAAGCTCCATAAATTAACATTCAATCTCAGGTATGCAGCAATGATCTACAATTTCTGAAAAGGAAACTATGAGCCTGTTATAGAAATTGAAACTCATCTTTACATTTGCTTCTCTTTAGCCTGCATTACTTTGGAAAGCAGCAGACAAAATAGCCAAACTCTAACAAATATTTAAAATTTGTCTCTTACCAGAGGAAGTGAACCCTCATCTTTGAATCATACCTTTATTATTACACTATTTATGGTCCTAAAACTCAAAACTCATGAGAAATGTTGACCTACCTCTACTCTTTGTCCTGTAGGTAAAATATTTTTAAAAATTCTCTATAAACATCTATTGACGGGTCTACTACTAATAACCACGACTTACCCCCCCCTCCCGGAAAAAAACTCGACGATGACCGACATCACATCACAAACCAACAAAAAACAACAATGCACAATTATCAACAACACCATTACACCACCACACCGAACAACCACAACACGCCTCACACACATATATACACACACAGCCCACACCCAGCAACCTACCCCTAAGGTCCTACACTACGATCGCACACCCTACCACCCTACCCACCTACCCTACACTCCCTAACCCACTCACCCCACTCCACAACCAACACTAACGCGACACCTTTAACCCACCCCTACCCTACCCCCACTCTACCCTCCCCACCCCCTGCCCCCCCTACAACACTAACCAACACATCACCTACCTGCACCCTACCCCTAACTTACTTAACCCACCCCACCCTCAAGCACCCACCCACACTAATCCATTAATTAATTCAACTACACCCACCCTACCTAACCCTAACCCCACCCACACTTAAACCTACCCCACACAAGCTCTACTACCCTAACGCACACCTCACCTACTACCACCCCTAAACTACTAAACTACACCTCAACACTAGTACCTTACCCTTACCACTTCAGCACCCTACCTTACACACACTCCACCTCCCACACCTAACTAACACACACCTAACAATCTCGAGCACAACCTCACATCCCACAATCTCACCCTTTACCTGGACTACCTCAACACCGGGCCAATCACTCTCTTCCTTACTTTCCGCTTGTCGGCAAATCACCCAGTCGGCCCTGTCGGTCTGTCGGTCATCTCCTGTCCGGTTAGTTTCTGTCATTGGAATCGCTGAGCCGGGTTTAGTAGTAGACCCCTATTGACACATATTAATAACTATAGGCTACTCTCTGGTACACAAAACGTCTTCAGAAATGGCTTTAGCTAAAAAATAGTGCTGTTAACTGCTTACCATCTTCAATGGATTTATAGCTGAAAATCTGCTGGAAGCTTTACTACAAAAAATTTGAAGCTCTTTTAATTGCCTTTTCTTGTGAAGAAAACTAGAAAGAATTAATTGTCTCATAATGAGATACTCTAAGCCCAGTGTACAATCTCAAGTATAGAGGAGGCAATGCCTGACTTTGATGGAAGATTACTTGAAAATGTGAATAACTTTGAATTTTTTCTGAAATAAAACAACTTATTCTGGGATGATATAGAAGACATAGAGAACAGATCTAGAAGGAATAACATCAGGATTTAAGGGATTCCTGAAAAAAAACAAGAGGGAGACATTATGATTCAATTCCTAAATTCCTGACTGCCTAAAACTTTGAATCTGCCTGAAGCTTTTTCCTTTGGCATTGAAATGGCACATAGATCCCTTTCTAACTCATCTTTAAAAAGCAAAAAAAAAAAAAAACTTCATCAAGGTCGGTCATTGTAAGATTTTTCTAAAGTCAAGATAAGGATTTAGTCTTAAAAGCTGCATTGACTAATTATCCTTTCAAAATTAAAGGAAATACTATAAGATTTGACAATGACTATTCTACATTAGTGATGTCCAAGAGAAAATCATGTGTGGCACTTGGTAAAGTCTTAGAGAAAAACAAATCTTGTTTCCAGCAACAAAAAGGATTCACCTTCCAGAAGAAAAGAAGATTTTTAACACCTTGAAAGATGAAATGGACTTTATACAGAAAAATAAAATCCTAGGGAAAAAAATAGAAGAAATGTACTGGAATCTATCAACTTCTTTGAAGAGAAATACAACAAGAGATGGTTGGCTAATAAAAGACAGCAAGCAGTACAAAACTGAAGGATAAATGAAAATCAATGTATTTCATCGTTATAACTTCTTATACCACCTTACCCTTCCCCATGGGCTCTGAGACTGATTCAAAGAAGTCATCAATTAATTTAAATAAGTGTCTAAATACTTATGGACAGGTGATGCACTTTATTTTTTAGAAGGTAATCATTTCTTTCTTTCTTTCACTACATTAAATGATTATTAATTCCCTTCTTAAAATATTACAGTTTGATTATTTTACTTATATATGAAATTAAAGAGTCTTATTGGGGACAAGATGGCAAACTGCTAAGAGCACAAAGTCTTAGCTCTGCTGTATTTTCTTTTTTTTTCTGACAGGATTTTGTTATATAAACTTAACAAAAACTTTTCTTATACATTTCAAGTCTTTTAAACAAACTTGGTCAACTATTTCAAAGGAAAATCAAGTGTTTATATTTTTTCTTTGATTTTTTCCTGTCAGAAGTTTTATTGACTGTTGTGACAGATTGAGCCACTCAAAAGTGAACTCTCAAGATAACACAGTGAAATAATAAACTGAAGTCTATAATGGGCAGTATCTAAGGAGCTTTCTGTTAAATTTGATAAACTTGAGATCAAAATGGACAATATAAAAGAAGATCCCAAGAAACAAACATAAATGTTAAAAAAGATCATAAAACAACAATCTGTTTAGATCTCAGCAATAAAAGACACATTAAATGATCTGGATAACAGAATGGCAGAGACTGATACTCACACAGAATTCCTGTTAAAACAAAACTATTTGCTTATGGAAAAACTAGAGGACCTAGAAAGTAGATCTAGAAGAAATAATATTATGATATATGGAATACCAGACAAGGAAGAACAAGACAATATGTTGCAATTTTTAACAAACTGGAAGCCTATATTTCTAATTCTAACAGAAGCTCTGTTTTTGGTATTAAGAGAGCCCATACATAGGTTTATAGGTTCATAGGTGTGTACTAGGCTAATGGCCCCGGAGCTTTTACAAGCCTAGCCCATAGGATTACCTTTGCATCTTGCCACCTGACATTAGTTCCGAGTGCCTCTGTTAAGTAGAGCCACTAGAGTGATCCCTGGGGTGAATTTTCTATTTCCCATCCACTCATCAAGATTTCTCTTTAAGAGGGTCAGTGAGGTGCTCTGATTGATATGTATGGGAAGTATATTCCATAGCATGGGCAGTCTTTGGGTTATGGACCTGTCCCAACAGCATGTTCTGTTGATTATGGTAAAGAGGTTGAGGTCTCTGGAGGGTGTGGTGCTGAGGGATCTGGCTTTCTTTAGCTGTAGCATTTCTAACAGAGCTGGGTCAGGCATGGCTTTCTAAGTCAAGCAGAGATCGCTTCTAAGTAGGTGATATGAGACAGAGAATAGTTGGAGTTTTTTGAGTCTGTCCATATAAGACAACTGTATAAGACCTAGGATCATCTTTGTGAGATACTTTTGTTGCTTCTCCAATTTTTTTAGGTGTCTAGTGAGGTACATGCCAAATGGGGCATTGTACTCGATGACTGGCCTAATGAGGGAAGAGTAGAGGGAGACAATGACCTCTTTCTTCCTGGATGCAAAACCCTTAGTAATGAAATGTGCCACATAGAAGGACGTTCTGACCACAGTGGCAATGTGGTGGTCAACCTGTGTTCACAGATCTCTTATAACACCTTCTGTGTTCAGTGAACTATCATCGATGTGGTAATTCATGGGAACTTGGTTTTTCCCAAAGGGGATGATTACACTTTTTTTGGCATTGAGCTTTGGGCCATTGTTCTGACACCAGTTATTGGTCTCAGTGAGGCCTTTCTGCAGGATGTCAACATCACTTGGGGAGCTAATAATAGCTCCCAACTTGCAATCGTCTGTAAACTTTATCAGCCAGAGTCCTTTTGTGTTGGCCTGGACTTCAGAGATGTAGATACCAAACAGGAGAGGACCCAGGACCGAACCCTGTGGGACTCCACACATGAGTGGTTGGCAGTCTGACTTGAAGTCAGCTACTTTCACACTGTGGGTTCTATCTGTGAGCCAGTTTGCAACCCACCTAGTGATATAGGGGTTGATGCCTAGCTTAGTGAGTTTTTCTATGATTCCTGATTGGAGAATGGTATCAAAGGCCTTGGCCAGATAAAGGTAGCCTGTATGAACCACCTTGCCTTCATCCACAGCTCTGGTGACTGACTCAAAGAAGTCGACCAGGTTGAGCAGGCATGATCTACCCTTCACAAAACCAAACTGTGTTGGATCCAGAGTTTGGAGATTCACTATATCATTGTTTATTAGGTCCATGATGATGCGTTTCATAGCTTTGCATATAAGACTCATCAGGCTAATGGGGTGATAGTTGCCAGGGTCTGTAGTCATGCCTCCTTTGTTGAGAGGGATGACTGCAGCAGTACGCCATTCAGTAAGGACAAAGCCTGAGGTAAGGTTGTGATTGAACAGGGCACACAGGTGTGGTGCCAGTTCACTCTGTAGTTCATGTAGAACACAGCCAAGGATATTGTCAGGTCACATAGAAGCTGTATTCTTGGCCTTGGACAGTGCTGTTTTAACCTGTGCAGCAGTAATACTGGGTTGCCTGGCAATCTACTGGCATTGTGAATGGTCCTTTGAGGGGGAGAGAGGGTAAAGTTGGCACTGAAACTATCGGCCAGTATATTGGCAATATCTGTTGGCTCGGTATAGGAGGTACCATTGTGCAGTAGCTCAGAGGAAATGTGGGTATTGCCATGGAGATTCTTTACATAACTATAGAAGGCCTTGTGGTTGTCTTTACTATCTGCTGCAATCCTGTTTTCATAGCTAGCTTTAGAAGATTTGATGAGGCATCTCAACTTTTTGTTGGGGGTGATAAGGGAGTTTTGCCAATCTTGGGACTTCACGTTATACTGCATCATTTTCATCCTTCTGTTGTAGAGTTTGTTTATGGCAGGGGACCACAATATTGTCTTCTTTTTTTTGGAGGAGAGCATCTTGGTTCTATTGGGTATGGTGAGATCCATGCATTTGTGTACATGTTCATACAGTACATTGGTTTATGATTTGGCGGTCATGCAACTATTCTCCATTTGTATGGGTGCTGTGAAGTTAGCCACCTCTGTTTTTATGAGCCTGAAGTTTCTTTCAACTTCTTTTTTGAAGAAAATCCTCCAGTCACCAGATGTATTATTGCAAAATTTTACTCCAGCCAAGACAAGGACCTGGCACTGAAGACTGCTTGGGCTAATTCTCTGATAAAAATAAATAACAATACTATCAGGTTTGACAATGACTATACTGCATCTGTCATGACCAAAAAGAAAAGCATATACCCCATTCATAAAAGACGTAAAGAAGCTGAACATTAAAGGTCAACTAGTTTTCTAGCCAGAATTAGGATCTTTTTACCATAAGGTCAAGAAAGCTTTTAATTCTGTAGAAGATGCAGTGAACTTTTCTCAGAAAAAGAAATGTTTTGATCAATCAGAAAATATGGATTAGACTCTTGTTTGCTTAATGAGACAAGCAAGAAGAAATGGAAAATCTTTGAAGACAAAAATAGTAAAAAAAAAAATAAAGAAAAGTAATGTTGTTATCATTTTATATTTTACCTAAATAGCTTTCTCATAGGTATTCAGTTTTGTCATCTATTACATTTCATCATCAAATTCAAGGTAAAATAAACAAAAATATATACTTTATCAAAATACCTTTTCTATAGTAGCTGTTTTATAAGGCCCTTTATTATTTTATTTTAATTCTCTCTAGAATTATTTTCAAACATAGAGATTAGTGTGTATGTGGTACGGATATGTATTGACAGTATCTTAGATAGTGTAAAAGGCATTAATAATACTATTACTCATAAGTCTATTATTTTATTTAAATCCTCTCAAGCATTATTTCCTAACATAGAGAGTATTGTATATGTGTAGGGGTGTATATTAGCATGTTTAAGTAGTCCATTTAATTTACATATACTTTCTATACATAATTTCAAGTAATATGTTTTTTTTAATTTCATTTTTGGTTTCATTCTATCTGGTAAATTTGGTTGCATGTTATATGCTTTATCTGTGTGCTGTGGGTGTTGTGTTGAGTGGTTTTGGCTGTAACGAAAATCGTTTATATACATTATGTCACTTCCTTTTAATAGGTTTAACTTGTGTGGTGTTTGCTCATGACTTGGGCTCTTATTCAAAGAATTAGAAATGCTATTGACTGTTTTTTTACAATAATTGCTTCTTTTCTATCCCTTTTCATGCCTACTGCTAGTTAAATTGCTTTAGAATTCACATACATTGAGTTGTTTTTCTACCTGTAACAGTTTAGATTCCATGTTCAAGCTGCCTGTGCTGTAGGAAATGCATTTTGAACTTTAACCTTCATTTACAGGAAGTGAACTTTTAGTATGCTAAAACGAGCAGCAGAAACACAAAAATAAAATATTTTAAATTAATCTAGTTAAATTAATCTAGTTAATTTTAAAACATATCCATGTAGTTTTTATGCTCTTTATCTTTAAAAAAAAGTAGAATAATAAAAAAAAAGAAAATGAAAGTAGAATGCAGTGGGAAAAAGAAAAAAGAAGGCATCTGCAGACTTAAAGACACCTGGTACTAATCTCTGTTTACTGAAATCTTGTGGTCATTCTAATTATAGTTCAGTAAAATTTGTATCCTTTATAAAAGTACAGTGTAAATGTAATATATTCATGCAGCAGATCATCACAGTACAGATGAATATGTCATGTTTAGTGTTGAAAATGCTTGTTTAAAACAATATTACTGGTTTTAATGTATCATGAAAGAAGCTGAAAAAACTAATATAACTTTAATAATACTGAATTAGAGTTACTGCTATGCAGAATACTTCTGATAAACAAAGAAGTACATATTACAGTAATGGTATTCCCTGTACAGTTTCTCTGGTTCTGTAACATGCTTCTTGTTATATTGTACACACAAATATTTACATTCTGCCAGACTGGATTTTTGATTATTCAGTCTAAACATTTCAGGACTTGGCATTTTGAATCCTGATATTTTAAAAGGTTATTTTTCCTTAACTGATCCATTATTGTCACTGACCTAATATATTGTTTCATATCCTCATTTCATTTATGCAAGTCATACCTCTCAACATCTCAGTGCAAGAAATTTGGACAAAGACAGAAATAATGGGGGGGGGGGGCAACTGCACAAAAATAGGGACAGATTTTAAATATTGCTCCTATAAACTTAGAAAGTTGTTAGAATAACAGATTTTGAATTATTATAAATTTTCTGAAGGATTTGAATTCTGAAACTCAAATGTATGTCATTATTTAGTATTAATTAGTTACTTTAATCCTCAATGATTTGCCTAAAACCACATATTTTATGAGGAACAGACCAGTAATATGAGACAAAAATCTGGACTTTCTGCAAAAATCTGTACAGTTGAGAGGTATGATGCAATTACAAACCATTAACTTCTTTGCTAGCTATGTCTTATATTTCTGACATTTTCTATCTTTTGCTTTGTTCAAGGACTATCTGGTATTTTCTACCTGGGTTTCCTCAGAATACAGATTCTTCACAAGAAGAGATAGTTTTATTAAATAAGATCTAATAAGTAAAATAATGTATCTGCTTCTTGCAACAGACAGTGGCACACCTATAGGTTTATAGGTTCATAGGTTGGTACTAGGCTATTGGCCCTAGGGCTTATATAAGCCTAGCCATAACAATTCCCTGGATATTTCTTCTCACAATATTTACTTTCCTGGACCCCTGTCTAGCAAGGAGACTGACATGATCCCTGGGGTGAATTTCCTATCTCCCATCCAATCATCAAGGTTCCTTTTGAAGAGGGCCAAGGAGGCACTCTGCTTGACATGTATGGGCAGTTTATTCCAGAGTATGTGGAGTCTCTGGGTCAGGAACCTATCCCTCCAGCATGTTTTGTTCATTGTGATGACAAGGTTTATATCCCTGGAGCATGTGGCTCTGAGGGATTGGGATTTCTTTAAGTGGAACATGTCATAAAGCTCAGGGTTTGACATGGCTTTGTATGTTAAGCAGAGATCACCTCTGAATAGATGATATGCCACAGAGTATAGCTGGAGTTTTTTTTAGACAGTCAGCATATGGCATCTGCTTTAGGCCTGTGATTCTTTTAGTGAAGTATTTCTGCGGCCTTTCCATCTGTTGCAGATATCTTGTGAGGTACATACCAAATGGGGCATTATACTCTATAATGGGTCTAATGAGAGATGAGTATAGTGGGACAGTGACCTCCTTTTTTCTGGATGAAAAGCCCTTAGTGATGAGGTGTGCCACATAGAAGGATTTCCTGATTGTTGTGGTGATGTGGTTATCGAATGTGAGACCACTGTCCATCTGTGTCCCTATGTCTCTCATCATGCTTTCAATGTTTAGCGTACTGCCACCTATGTGGTAATTCATGGGTACATGTTTTTTTTCCAAAGGGGATAACTATACATTTCTTGGCATTAAGCTTAAGCCCATGGCTATGGCACCAGGCATCTGTTTCTGTACAGCCTTTTTGTAGAATATCCACATCATTTGGGGATTCAATAATGGCTCCCAGTTTGCAGTCATCTGCAAACTTTGTTAGCCAGAGTCCCTTAGTGTTGGCCTGTACTTCAGAGAAGTAGATGCCAAACAAGATTGGTCCCAGGACTGAACCCTGAGGTACTCCACTTGTTACTTGTCTGAAGCTGGATTTGGAGTCATCTACTTTTACAGTCTGGGTTCTGTCAGTAAGCCAGTTGGCAACCCATCAAGAGACATAGGGATTTATGCCCAGCTTAGTAAGTTTATCTATGATTCCAGAGTGGGGGATGGTGTCAAAGGCCTTAGTGAGATCCATATAGGTTGTGTGGACTGCCTCACTCTAGTCGGCAGCTCTGGAGACTGATTCAAAGAAGTCAATCAGGTTCAGGAGACAAGATCAGCCTTTCACAAACCCAAACTGGGTGGGGTCCAGTGTTTGAAGGTTGTAAATTTCTTTGTTTATAAATTCCATGATAATGCATTCTATGCCCTTGCAGATCTAGCTCGTCAGACTGATGGGACAGTAGTTTGTGAGATCCAAGGTGGATCCCTCCTTATGGAGTGGAATAACTGTAGCTGTACGCCACTCAGTGGGCACAAAGCCTAAGGTGAGGCTATGATTAAACATGACACTTAGGTGAGGTGCCAGTTCATTTTGTAGTTCATGTAGTACACAGCCCAAGATGCCATCTGTTCCCATGGATGCTTTATTCTTAGCTTTGGAGAGTATAGTTTCTACCTGTGTGGCTGTGATTACCAGAATTTGGCAATCTTTTGGTATTGATATGGACCTTTTAGGGGGTGAGAGTGGGGTGAAGTTGGCACTAAATTGATCTGCCAGAATATAGGAAATATACTTGGGATCAGTATATTTAATGCCATTCTGTTGTAGCTCAGAGCAGATCTGAGCATTGCCATTTAGATTCTTGACATAACTATAGAATGCCTTGTTGCTGTCTTTGGAATCTTTGGCAATTTTATTTTCGTAACTAGCTTTTGAGGATTTTATGAGGGATCTCAGCTTCTTACTGAGGCTGGTGAGGGAGTTTTTTGCATTTTGGGATTTTCCTCTTTTCTGTAACAGTTTCTTCCTTCTGTTGTATAGTTTGTTTATAACAGGGGACCACTAGACTGGCTTCCTTTTTTTGGAGAAGACCATCTTGTTTCTAGTTGGGATGGCACAATTTATGCACGAGTGGATGTGCTCATACAGTGCCTTATTGTAGGATTCAGCAGTCGAACGTTCAGATCCCGTCTGCATGGGTGTCATGAAGTTTGTCACTTCTGACTTCAGTAGTATAAAGTTGGCTTTGGAGAAGTTTTTTATGGAGGTTGCCTTACTGGGGGGTGGGGGTGGGATGTGGATGTCAAGGGTGATTTGCTTATGGTCAGACCTGACCAATAAGGAGGTGACCACTGGTGTGGAGCATCTATCTATTGATTAGATGATCCAGGGCATTGGAATTTATGAATTCCAAGAACTGTTGGGAAAAGGTGTTGGCACCTGAGTAGCTTTCCCGGTTAATGGCAGGGCAGTTGAAATCACCCAGTATTAGGGTGTTTGGTTGTATCTTAATATTTTCCAGTATGTTTAGAAAGGTGTAGTGAGAATCTTGGGGCATGGTGGAGGATCTGAAAAAAATCTCAAAAACAAGTGTAACAAACAAATAGACCTTGGGTGATCCACAGATAATGAAGACTTGAAATATAATACAAATAAGTAGTTAAGCATCATGACTATTGCTGGAATACAGAATATTTACAAATGCATAGCATGAATGAAGCTGATAGCATAGTAAACAGAATGATATAACATCTGGTAGTGTATTAAAATATTGTTATAGAGAGCTGCTAATCATCTGAAAGTTGGTAAGATAAAGATTAACCATACATACTTAAGTACCTGATGCTACATTGCAATTCTATATACAGGAGGACATCCACATGCAAAAACACACTCAGATTGGAGTACATATTTACACAGACCACACTTGCTTATTCATAAGTAAGGGGTCTACAGATTTATTTACACAAGGTATAACCAACTGCCTACAAAAACTAAATCCCCCCATAACCTTTTGGTATTACTTCAGTACACAGTTGTCCCAATGTTTCCTTGAAATGCAGTTGTGAAATCTAGCACCTGATGTGATGACCAAAAGAGCTGTGCAAAGCAACAGAACTGTACAGTAAAACACAGGGAACTCTTTGTTACAAAATACAAATGAAAGAAAGCATGCAGGAAGCTAACATATCTTAAATGGGATAACATATGGTTCACACCTATGCACAGTGGTTGCTATAAAATTGTTTTTTCTACAAAATGATTTTTACAGATGTTTGACTGGAAACTGCTAACAATGATTATAAACTTGGTCTGAGAGAAATATATTTATTTGACTTCTATAGAGATATTAGTTTGCGTATAACAACATTTATATACATAACTGTACTTACTTTAATATAAGCTGTTGTCTTCTGTGATGTATGAAATAGTTTAGAGGAGAAGATGCTAAAACATCTTAATCTGCTCAATGTCTGTATCATTAATTACTCAGAGTTACTTCGCTAATTATTGGAAATAATATTAATGAGCAGATTTAACTCTTCCAAATATTTTGCATTTGTTAGTGAAATATGTAATTGTATTTTATACAAAACTGGCTTTAAATAACTTCAAAAATTTTTCATCTCCCATTGGTGTGATGCATACAAAAATTTGAACCACACATTTCAGAATATGGCAATGAAAAGAACTAAGCAAATTTGTATGTACATGATACTTAAAATATAATCATAAAAGAATGCTTCCTGTACAGATGTTAGATGTTAAAGGTTTACTCCAAGCATTAGAGATATTGAGAGCAACATACATGCCTTCATAATGAAACAAACGCTCAATTAAATACACACACTTATTTGTATATTTACTCATACATAGATACATAGAACATATTCACTCTAACTGTTAATATACATATCAAACATCTACTCACAATTTACAAACACATACAAACAGTTATATGTATGTATATCCATGTAAATATATTGTGCATATATAAGCACATACAATATACACAAATATGTAATTTTTAATTGTAACACCTTTTAATTATACTTCCATATTCTATTACTTTCACATTTTCACCCATGTTATTAAATGTGTTTTAAAAGTTTCATGATACATGATCTTGATATGTACTGGTGTTATGATGTCTATAGGTTAATGTGTTATTGTTGTTATCAATTTTACTTATTTCCTCCATATATATGCTTAAATACCAGGGTATTTATAGTATTTTCTACTGTAGGATTAATTAGAGGAAATGGCTATATAAAATGTCTTGCTCAAATAGAAAAATTTGAAATGCATTATTTCTGGGATATTTTGATATAATCAGAAATACATAATACCATTCTTTATTATTAACATTTCCAACTTTTTATTTCTATAATATTAAATATTTCTCAAATTAATACTTTGTATTGTTTTTCCTTTTAACATGACTTGAGTTTGCTCTAAATAGTTATAATTAAGAGTCTATATTACCTTATCAAAAAACCTAGTCAGCGAATGCCTGTTTGCTGACCAATAAACAATGAACTGTCACGTCTTTGAATGGCCACTTCAGCAAATATTTTCCTAGGGGAAATAAAAATCACTTGGCCATCATAGGGAATTTGCCCTTTTCCCCACTGTAATGTGATCTCAGTGTTGCTATATTTAGCTGGGGGGGTAAGGGGGCAAAGCCCCCACTTTGAAGGGTTTGAAATACTGTCTCATTTTTGCCAGTTAAGTGATTTTTTTCCCCCTAGGAAAAAATCTGCTGAAGTGGCTGTTCGAAGACATGACAGTTCACTGTTTATTGGTTGGCGAACAGGCATTTGCTGACTAGGTTTTTCGATAAGGTAATATAGACCCATAATTAATAATATTGCTTTAAATTAAGAAGCAGTAGCAACTGTTTAGCTTTGTGACATTGGGATGGATTGGTTTGTGTGTGATTTGTATGATTTTATCATCAAATCATGGATTTTTTGTTCCATAATGGGAGGTTTGAATATAAATAAGTCTGAAATTTTGTTTTTGTTTTTGCATCTGTTCATAACAACAATTATTATTACTTAGTTATTTTATTTTAAGCTAAATCATCTTAAATCAGTGCATGTACATGTTCTTATGAATGTCAACATATAATTGTCTCTCATTAAACATCAGTGGTCTTAATAATCCATTGAAGAGGGGTAACTTAAATAAATATTTAAAACTGCATAAAGCTCGCATAATTTTCTTACAAGAAACACATTTGTTATCTGGAGATGTAGCTAGATTGATGTTAAAAAAATATTCAACTCTTGTGAGCTTTCATTTAAATCAAAAGGAGAGGCACTTTTATTCTTTGGAGAAATTCATTACCTATACCCAAAATAAAAAAAAATACTCATTCAGATAAAGATGTTGGGTTTAGCAGTAGCAGAAAGTGACAAAAAGGCTTTTACTTTTGTGAATTCTTACTGGATACCCAGAATTGGAGTGAAAGTTGCTAAGAAATATTTAGATATTATAGTCTTGTATGCAAAAGGTGACTTGATTATTGCAGGAGATTTTAACTGTATTCTTCTTGGTAAATACAGAATTAATGATAATGTTCCTAAACTATCCTCAGTAGCTAAACGTTTAGATCATTTTATTAATTGTCAACATTTAAGAGATACTTATGATATTAAATCAACTATAACTTTACACATTATTCTTATAGATTTGGCACCCAACAAACATTGATAAAGTTTTTATTTGTAGTAGTTTATTTACTAAATCTGAAGATGTATTGATAACTTCATGTGCTTTATCTGACCACAATGCTATTACATTTACATTAACGTTAAAGCTAAGTAATTTGATTTACTATCAGAGAATCCTTAGTTATATAATAAAATTAAATGAATTTAAGAAGTAGTGTCTAGGAGAAATAGATCAATACATTGAAATTAATAATAATGGAAAAGTTCCAGAAGTAATTCTCTTGAGTCTTTAAAAGATTATCTATATGGAAGAATTAAAAATTGTTACATATGTAAAGAAAAAAGAGTGGGATAAAGAGTTGATGTCTTTGCAGTCTAATATAGATAAATTGAAATCCAATTTAAAATCTTATGACAAATCGGCAAACGCTGAGTTGAAAAATATTAAATCAGAAATATCTTGATGTACTTCACCATATATCAATAAATTTAGAAAAAAAAATTTATAAGCTTACTTAATAAAACCAAAAAGCTTACACAACTTGGTTGTTAGACCTAAGAAATAAAATAAATACTAATCATATTAAATAAATAATTTCCAAACAAGGTGATAAAAAAGTGACTGATTTAAAAGACATATTAGAATGCTTTAGGAAATATTATGAATAAATTTATAACAAAAAGACAGACTTAGAAATCAACAACATAACCAATGACATTTTGAAAGACAATGTAAGGTTTAAATTACCAAAGAACAAAGATTCAAAATTGATAAGTCATTCTCTTTTAAGCAGTTAAAAGATCAAATTAATAAGCTTAAACCAAATAAAACCCCTAATCTTGATGGTATAGTCCCAGAATTATTCAAATTATTCCCAGATAATAGTTTAAATATATGATTAAACATTGTTGAATAAGTTAAACATATGTCAACCATCCACCCATCCTGGAAATATTCCTTGATATCTCCCATCTTGAAATCAAATAAAGATTCTAACATATGTTCTTCTTACCATCCTATTTCATTATTAAATATTGATTATAATATATTTATGTCTCTACTTGCAAAAAGATTGAACCTTATTATGCCAGGATTAATAGATGATGTTCAGACTGAGTTTATACTACATAGGTTCAGCATTACATAATTAGGCTTAGTACTTTCATAAATCTGTCTAATAAATAGTAAATAAATAATTAAAGCAAAAAAACTAACTATAATAAGTTTATATATAAATAAGGATTTTGAATCTATTAGTTGGAATTATTTGTTCAAAGTTCTTAACAATATGAATTTTCCCTAGGTTTTATAGGGTTTGAGGGACTGATGCATCATGTAGAATTGACTTGGATTCACTTCTGGACAATTTTGTGTGAACTGCAACTGATGGACTGTTCATTTCCAAGTCCTTGTCATGACAAATAGCCTGAAACAACTTAGAGTCATGTGCACTTTTGCGATGTTGTGGGCATTCTAAAATTCTAAGAACTGTTCATTCAGGTTACCTCTTCCTGTCTAAGCAAGTAATAATACCTGATAGGGTGTGTGTTAATGTGTAATTAACCCCTGCCCAGGGGTATTATGAGGCCCGATCCTGCAGGTGGAGGGCCTCTACACCCCTGGAAGGACATTAATTACACATTAACACACACCCTGGAGGGCATTATTGCGCATAGAGAATGGGATCTTTGCAAAATTATTGTGTTTTACTTGCTTGTTTTTAAGTACTATGTTCTTTTTTTATATATTTTTAATGTAAAATAGTTCCCCCAATTAATGTTTCAAACTTCCTATAGTATAAGTTAAAGGTGTTTGGAGGAAGCATTTTACATTAAACATATATAAAAATAATATAGTGCTTAAAAAATAACAGCCTAGTAAAGCACAACAGTTTTAGATAGATCCCATTCTATCTCTCTCACAAACACATACACAGTCTCTCCTGCTTTCACACACATACATATACACAAACACATGCACATTCACTAATGCAAGATTGCTCTCCCTCTCAATCTCTCACTCACACAGGCTCTTCTGTTTTCATACAAGCATTCATTCACACAAGACCACTCTAACTCTCTCTCTCTCTCTCTCTCTCAGTCTCTCTCACATACACAGTGTCATCTGCTTTCATACACGCATTCAGTCACACAAGATCATCCTCACTTTCTTTCTCACTCTCTCAGTTTCTCTTTGTCTCACACACACACACACACACACACACACACACACACACACACACACACACACACACACTATCTCTCCTTTTTTTATTTACATTTTATGCTCACTAATCAGCAGAACTGCTGGTTAGCAAGCATAAAACAATGGTGGACATTAATTTATTTTGCAGTCCGAGCTCCACAGCAGCTTGATATGCTGCCATGAAGTGGCAGACGTGTTTGTCAGTGGGCATTACTTGTACATTAATACCCTGCTGGAGAAGGCTCGTTCTCCAATCAGGGTGTTGATGTACAATTTGCCCATTCTCTAAAAGTAAATAATCATAATATTTTGAATAATATGCTAAGATGTCAAAGAATACAAGTTAGATAATAAGCAAAAGACAGTGAATTGCATTCTAAACCACTGTCAGGTCAGTTGTTGCATAGTTCTGAATGCTTGCTACAGATAGTATATTTCACATGCAACAGCAAACAGGAAAGTTATACTATGCTATAAACAAAGTATAAAAAAAGTCTTACATATATAAAAGTAATTATTGGAATGTTATCAAATAATTAGAGTAACATTCTCACTTTTACAAGTTAAACCTGAGTTACACATAACTGTTGTTCTTTTAATGCAAGTTTATATGCTGTGTCTGCTTTAAAAAATGACAGTCTGCTTTATATTAAACATCTCATACAAACAGTGCTTACTGAATTATTCAATGTTATTTATTTAAATACAGTAGCTTTTTAGTGGTTAACATACTTTGAAGTGGTTTATATTTTTTCATGGTTTGGAAAGGTTTGAGGGATTGATGTATATAGTAGAGGTGGCTTGGATTCACTCATGAATGTTTTTGTATGAATTGTAGCTGATAAACTGTTCATTTGCAAGCCCTTGTCATAAGGAGCAGCTTGAAACAGCTTAATTAGAATAATGAGCACGTTTGTAGTGCTGCAGGAGTTCTAAAATTCTAAGAACAGTCTGGGTTACTTCTTTCTGTCTAAAATTAAATAATCATAATATTTTGAAGCATATGTTAAGATGTCAATGAATACAAGTTAGATAAAAAGCAAAAGACAGTGAATTGCATTCTAACCCACTGTCAGTTATTAAATAATTCTGAATGCTTGATGTATACCAAAAGGATAGTTTATATACAAGTCTACAGAATGACAATTCTGATAAAAAAAATAGGATTGTGTTTCTCTGTTATTGTCTTTTTTAATGATAACAAAACTTAACATCTCAAAACAGTTTATTATGGGAATTTTGAATCTTAAAAGGGAAGATTTTTTAGACGTTTGTTCAGATACTATTAAACATAATGTTTAAGGAAAATAGGACTGATTCTAACAGTAGTACTATATTCAAGAGTATTAAATATATACGGTAAATATAAATGTTCTATTATATGACACTCTACACTAGGATTATAGCTAAAATATAAAACATACGAATATAGTAATAGTAAAAGACATAGTACACAAAAAGACATAGAAAAAGATCAGAATAAGTAAATATGTATCTAGTTAAAGAAAATAAATATGGCTACAAGGATGGGAAGTTGACATAGTGGTTAAAGTGTTCACCTGATAGACATAATTTCAAGGATTTCATTCTCACATGGGGTAAGTGGCTTGGTTTGGAATGGCCCACAAGGACAGTTAGCCTTGTACTAATTTATGAACATATGATCCTATAAACAACTTTGCACATAATAAATAAAATAGAAGAATAGAAAATCATCTGACCTGTAAATTAATAAATATGAAAATAACAACTGACTTCCTACCTGTAGTAGCCCAGGGAGTTAATGTGAGGTACATAGAAAGATGATTGCAGAGCTATTCAGTTTGGTCAACTTATAATAAAGATTCTGTACACCTGTTTAACGTTTGTTGTTCATAACAACACACTGATGGGCTTTTTTAAGATGATGCGTACTAAAAATATGGGACACATTAATATGAATCAGAAGCATGATTTAAGTTTTGTTAGTCTAATGGAGAGTTTGAGAGGTAGTCTGTTCATCTTTTTCAACAAACTAGGAATATATTATTCCATGGTAGAATGTTTTAGGGTTATGTCATTAGGTATTTTTTTATTTGTTTCAAAAGTTTTGTACATAACCAAAGATTTCATATTGTTATATATAAAGTATACAATAAGTACTGTACATAAATGCGATTATACTTGTGTTTTTTCCCTCTTATATAAATATCTGATTTTAAATGCATATTTATTAATGGATTGAAAAATCCAGTAAAGTGGGGGGAGTCTCTTCAAATACTTGCAATTACATAAAGCTCTTGTAATATTTCTACAGGAAATACATTTATTTAATAAAGATGTAAATATGCTTTCATTAAATAATTATTTGGTTTTCATAGGTTCTGGCTTTAGAGTTAAGAGTCACCCTCATTTTATGGAAGAACTCACCAATAATGCCTAAAGTAAATATACCTTTGTTGATAAAAATGGTATGTTAAGCATAGTTATAATTGAGTAGAACAGAAAACTATATACATTTGTGAACTTTTTTGCATTCAGGGGTTGGAGCTAAAGAAACAAAAAATTACTTACACACTATAGCCTATTAAATGAAAGTTGAAGTCATAAGGTCTGGTGATTTTAATTGTATTTTATTAGACAAAGATTCTACTACAGATAAAAAACTAAGAATCACATCTTCAGCCAAACACTTAATTTTGTAAATTTAATGAACTTAAAGTATATATATATATATATATATATATATATATATATATATATATATATATATATATATATATATATATATATATATAGTTCCCCTTTATAATCTTGAAATACTGAAATCTTAAATTTCAGTATCTTGAGACCATAAAGGCGAATTTTTAAAATAGCGAAAGTGCATAATCGTGAATTTGAATATTTTGAATTCGCAGTTATGGCTTTATGCTACGTAACGTGCGGTGTTTTGTGTGGATGGTGTCCGGTGTCATGTGTGGATTAGGTGGAATTTAAGGTAAGTGAGTGTTTTGTAAGGGTTTTGGGTGGGTGTTTGAGTGTATGTGAGTTTGTTTGTAAGTTGTACATGTGGGTTAGGGTAGGCAGGTGAAAGTATGAGTGTGTAAGTGTTGGATGCGCTGGTGTTTGTATATGTATGATATGTGTGTGTGTGTGTGTGTGTGTGTGTGCGCAAGGGACTGCAGAATGTCTGGGTGGGATTTTACTTTCTTTTTCTGTTTGTGCAATCTCAGAGTTAGTATATATTAGTAGGGTGTGTGTGGGGGGTGCAGGGGGGGCTTGCCCCCTTGCTTATTTGTAGTGTAGGTTTGTAGATGTGTGGTATTATGTTTTTGTGTGTTTTTTTGTTTTGTACTGTGGGTATTGTGGTGTATGTGTGGTATGGTGTATGCTGTGTGTTTGGGATTTCAAATTTCATGGTTTTGGGCTGTCAGTGTTTTGTGGATTTGCCTTTATGGTCTTGAGATACTGAAATTTGACCTTTCAGTATTTCGAGATTATAAAGTGAATATATATATATATATATATATATATATATATATATATATATATATATATATATATAGGCTAAGGAAAACAAACTCACTTTCAATTACTCATTATTCATATAGATATGGAACACAAACACATATTGATAATATTTTTGTCTTAATGTATCATACATCAGAGAAGTTTTAATAGTTTCATGTACATTATCAGACCATAATGCTATAATCTTTAATATTATTTAGAAAACTGATAATCTAACGCATCACAGGAGATTACCAGTGTACATTATTAAAATAAAAGGATTCAAGGATTGGTATGTTCAAGAGATCAACATTTCCTAGAAATAAACATGAATGGTTAAGTAACTGACGTCATGTGGAATTCAGTAAAAGCTTATTTAAATGGAAGAGTTACAAGCTAGTACATTGGTAAAACAAAAGAATGGGACAAATACTTGAGTGCACTACAGGTCAAAATAGACACAATAAAGTTAAAACTTAAAGCAAATTATATTATCAGTTATTCTGAACTTAAAAACTTAAAATACAAAACATGTTGCCATTCTAAATCATAAAGTTGGAATAAACCTAAAAAAACGTACACTTTGGGCATATTCAGTAAACCCTTTAAGTCTGCATGAAATTGGTCTTAGATCAAATAATATGAATAAACTAAGTCATATCAAAGAAATTATAACACATTCAATTTATAAAAGAGAAAGTAGAACAGATATTATAGGTATTCTTGAGGGCTTTAAAATATTTTATGAAAATATAAATAATAATACAAATAACCTAGATAATTATAATATAGCTGAAACTTTTCTAAGGGAAAATATCAATAATAAATTAACAAGTGAACAAATAAAAAAAATATGATAGACCATTCCCTTTAACAGAAATAAAAGATCAAATAAAAAAAAAGTTAAAAAATAATAAGGCACCAGGTTTAGATGGTCTTATACTTATAGAACTATTTAAACACTAATGGATAATGCATTTAAAATATTAGATAAGGAGTATAGAGAAATAAAAACAACTGCTAAAGTCCCCATACCATAGAAATATTCCCTTATATCACTTATTTTAAAAAAGATAAGGATCCTACAAATTGTTCATCATACAGACCCATTTCACTTTTAAATTTGGACTATAAGATGTTAATGTCCATTTTAGCTAATGTTATTAATTTACTTATTTCTAAACTGATTAACAATGATCAAATTGGGTTTGTTTTAAATAGACAAGTGCAGGTAATATAATAGAATACATACATTAATAGACTATGCAAATAAACTAAAAATGAACTTTCTATCATTAGTCCATTTAGATAAGCTTTTTGACTTAGTTAATTTGTCATACCTGTTTTAAACCAATTAAAGTGTACAATTTCTCACCTGAGCTTATTGCATTAATTTCTAAGTTATACAATAACTCTTGTGTTTATCTTTAAATAGGTAATTTTCTTAATAATTTCGAAGTAAACTGACCTCGGGACACACCACGAGAAGTTATAACTCAGCTTTATTCAGTAAACATAAAAATAATAAAAAAAATTCCTTTAGATTACAAAATGGCACAAACAAGGTTGTCCATTAATGACTTTACTTTTTGCATTAGCTGTAGAAACCTCTGCTAATAGTATTAGACCCAATAAGAACATTAATGGTATCAAAATAAAAGAAGATTTTGAACTAAAGATTCAACTCTTTGCTGATCATATTTTATTAACAATAGGGATATAGAAAATTCATTAAAACATGCAATTAGTTCTATGAGTCAGTTTGAAGAAATCTCAAATTCAAAATTTAATCATAATAAAACAAGTACTTTATTAATTATAAAAAATTAAAAAATCCATACAAAAATATTCTAACTTCAATTGGAATAGCAATCAAATGAAATAACTTGGTATGACCATTATGTCTAATAGTAAAGAAATGACACAAACAAACTTTCAACAGGCTGTTGATAAAATTTAAGTTTAGTCACAAATTGGAGCAAATTCTTCTTTACCATGTAAGAATGATTAATGCTTAAGATGCTAATTCTCCCAAAAATATTGTTTGTCTTACAATCTTTAGTACTATCTCCACCAAAACAAATTGATGAATAAGATAAATAATATTCTACTTATATTTTTTGACATCCTAATAAACTGGAAGTTATCTTTGTGTAGTACAGAAAAGGTTGGGATAATGGTGGAATAAGATTCCATGATATTCAATTGTATGCTACTTCAACAATTGCAAAAGCCCCACCTGGTGAAGCTGCATCAGCAAAGGTGCTACCTCCTACGAGCAGAGCAGGACCGCAGAGCACAGAGGAAGCATGAGCTGCGTACATCCACAGCCAACTCTTTGACAACCAACCCAAATGACCACTTGTGCCCCACGTGTGGCAGCTTTCTGAGCCCAGATTGGACTGATCAGCCACAGCCGGACACACCATACTCATTCAACCTCCTTGACATGATGTCCTTGGTCATCGTCGACAATGAACAACAAACACTTCAACAATTATAAAAGTTATAGCTTTGTAGATAAATTCATCTTATGATTCAAAATTAAAACAAATACATGAAGAAATATTATTAGTAAATAATAACTATATCATGACCAGTAATAAACAAATAGTACCTAATGGTTTTAACTAGTTATACAAACATTTTTGTGTAAATGGTATTATACCCACTTCTCAAATTAAATTCCCTATTTAAATAACATCATCTCCTCTTTCCAAAAGTTCATATATTCTGATCATTGTATTAAAGACTTTGCATTTTCTATGTTTCCAGTTGCATATACAAATGACTGCTTAGAAACTCATACATTCAACAAAATGCTAGTATTGAAACAACAAAGTAATTTAATTTATTGGCATAAATTCTTAAATGGTCCTGATATATATATATATATATATATATATATATATATATATATATATATATATATATATATATATATATATATATATACTGTTGAAACATCTAACTCCAAATGCAATCAAGCTTCTGAGAATTGGTGAATTGTGCAAATATTTAGAGACCTTTTATCCACAGTGGTAAATAGGATCCTTAACCTAGATAAGAAACTGCTCCCAAAATTATTAGAATTGTTAATAAATATCAATAATAATGCAATGAAAAATAAATCACATTGGTCAAAAATTAAAAAAAATTCTAAGTTAGATTTCACATATTTAGACAATTCCTATTGGAACCACTCCTCAAAAATTAATAAAAAAGACATCTCTGAAGAATACAAGAAATGAATATTAAAATCTACAGATAAAACTACATCTTCATTATATTGGAACATTTTAATTTGGATATTTTTACATAGCGCTTGTGTCATTCCTAACAAAATTACAATTAGGTATAAATAAAATAGAATTAAATACTGGAGATGTGATTCTTAAATAATAGCTGATTGGATGCATATGGTGTATGAACATGAAGTCATCTCCCTTTTTGGAAAAGAAATTAATAACTTTATTCAAGCTGTATAGTCAGCTAGATGTAATATTTCTAAATCTTTAGTTTTATTTAATGCTCTGATTCTTGAGATAATTCCAAAAACTCAAGTGCCTATTCTTTGATCTATTCTTGCTACAGCCAGAAAAGTAATTACTAAAAAAATTTGAAAAATAAAGTTACCCCCTCTAGTGTTGAATTTCTAAGTATGCCAAAATTGTCATTAGTGAATTGCATTCTATAAAATTGAGAACTTTTGATATTATGCATCCATATAAATCTTGGCTTAAACTTAGAAACTTGCTTGAAAAATATTAATTGTTGTTGATGTATAACCTTGATGTATTGATCAGCTGTGGACCTATGTAAATAATTATTTCTTTGTTTTATAATTGATTTGTTTATTTACTGTGTTAAAACCAAATAAAAAAAGAAAAAAAGAAAAAAGAAATGGTTTTAGCACTTTTGCAGCTTAGCTAGCAACTAACACTATTTACAGCAACACAAATAACACTTTCCTTACTGCAGAAATGTTAGAAGACTTGACTTGTATCTTCAAAACTGTCAACCACAAGCTGTTGCTTGCTAAACTACAAAATTTCAACTTTGGTGAAAATGTCATTAATTGGTTCCATAGCTACCAAGACAGTAGGACTTTTCAAGTACACTTTAATAATCAGCTGCCCACAAATGGAACACTTAATACTTAAGTCCCTTGATACTCCATTCTAGGTCCTTTACTATTTTTAGTTCATAGTACAATGATTACCAGAATGTATGGTCAGTCTATGGGCACTTGGTATACTATTACTCCAAGAAAACAAATGTCCAACTATCTTGTGAGCTCATCTCCATCTCTGATCTCCATTAGTGGTCTGAACAAAATAAGATACTGATTAATCACAAAAAAATGTTTTTCTCTCACCTCACAAACCTCATCACTTTCCAGCATACCTCTCAACTTCTTAGCCTCAGAAATCTTGTCAATGCCTAAAATTACGAGAGGACAAAGGTTCAAAAATATGGCTAGAGTTTAAATATTGCTCTTTTAAACTTACAAAGTTACTAAAATAACAGGATTTGTGTTAGTATGTATCTTCTGAAGGATTTAGAGTCTGAAATCAAATGTATATCATTACTTAGTGACATTAATTTGCCAGAAAACTAGAGTTTATAGTTTTATATATATATATATATATATATATATATATATATATATATATATATATATATATAGCAGAAATCTAGACTGGTGAGAGGCATGCCTTCCAGTTAATATATCTGTCAATCAAAACAATATTATTCCACACATAACTGAGTGCAATTATTTAAGTATATCCCTTGATCCTGCTCTATTCTTTATAGCCAATACAGACAAGATCATAAATAACATCTGCTCAGAGCTAAAATGCTGCTTTAAAATCTCTTATTTACTATCTCCCATTGCTTGTGAAGCTGTGACTTAGGATGTCCTTTTTCCTAGGCTAGAATATGGACTTCCAGTATTCGCTTTCTACTGTTCTTATACTACTCAGTGATTGTAAAGCCACAGAAAATACAATTGCCAAACTAGTCTTATTTGCTGACTTGTGGGCATACCTCTATACTTTCTAAAAGACCCAAATTGGCTTCCTATAACAGAAAGAGCCACTTACGTATAAAGCACCTCACTATCTAAAATTCTAAAAGGAGGTTATTTTCGTGCTGTCTAAGGAATACCCAGTTGAACGTAATGTCACTTAACTAGCTCTCATTTAAAAAAAAAAGTCCTTGTTGAAAGAGTCTTCTCCAGAATAGGCCCTGTTCTCTAGAATCAGCAACCAGCTAATATCAGATTTCATGATACTGTGTCTCGGTTCAAGAAGAGCCTTTCTGAACACCTCTTTTAGGAAGTGACTTGTAAATGTTTTAAGGAAAATGGATAAATGAAAACCACCAATCACTAATTTACTGTAGTGCTTGCTTAAAAGGGAAAAAAAACTAGGCATATACCAGCAATTGCCTCTTTTCATTTACCTCTTCTTATTCTCTCCATATTTGCTAGCTTGTTTTGAGAGCCTGTTTCTTTTGGATATAGTTTGTGCGTTGATATTTGCTAGCATATTCATTTCTTGTGTACACTTTTGCAATTTAGGTCAGTGATATGAAATAAGTTAGTTATGTTTGGACAAGAAAATCTCATTTCAACCATTCTGCTATAAAAGGTGTTGCAACATACATGTGCATGTACTCTAAAGTGTATTGTGACCTGTGGGAGCTGTAATTCTCTACAATAATGCACTGCACTCATTGTTACTGCCTTTGTGCTCAGGCCATGATTGAAAAGGGTCTCAGGGCCAGTCCACCTACCTAGTTTCCAGTTTGTAAAATAAATAAATAATAATTTCTTCCATCCCTACTTCCTGTATTAAGAAACTGTTGTTAAAACCTAAACCTTGGTCCAATTCAGCTGACAATATGCCTGCCAAATTCCTTAAAATAGCTGCAGATGCATTAGCATCTTAATTAATAGATCTATCCAAGAATCATATGTCCCTTATGTTTGGAAAAAATCCATTATCCTTCCTCTCCACAAAGGTGGTACAGCCTCTGATATTTCTAACTTTCGACCTATAGCTCTTCTATCTCCAATATCTAAAATTCTTGAGAAATGTGTCCAAAAACAATGAATAAACTATTTGCTCTGCAATAACATCCTCTCCCCCACCCAACATGGATTCTGACCCTGCCACAGCACATCCACAGCATTAATATCCTTCATGGACACCATTAACAAAATACTTGACACTGGTTCAATAGCATCTACCCTATTTCTAGACCTTTCAAAAGCTTTTGACACCATTTATCATGCTATACTCCTCTTTGAACTTTCTTCCATAGACCTTTCTTCTCACACATGGTTCAGAAGCTATCTCTCAGATAGGCAACATGTTGTCAAATGGCAACATTCAATCTCCCCCTACCTCCATAACCCTACTGGAGTCCCACAAGGATCCATCTTAGGCCCTCTTCTTTTTAACTTATTCAAAAACAACTTTCACCTAGCATTACCCCATACCTCCATAGTCCAGGGTGCAGACGACTCAATGATAATCTGCTCTTCACCGAACCTCACTACTTTACAACCCAAACTGCCTTCAAAACAATTGAGACTTGGCTTCACAAAAAACATCTCTCCCAAAATGCCAAAAAAAACTAAGCTAATGTTTACTCAAAAAAAAAGTACCATCATTAACAGACAAGACTTCAACATACTCTCATTGACTTCAATAAAGCTTGACATTGTAGCCAGTACCAAATTATTAGGTGCCACTATAGATGAAAATCTAAAATTCTATTTACATATCCAATGCAATATATCAAAAACCCATAAAAAACAAAAAAAACTTGGTCTACTTTACAGGCACAATACATTCTTCTCCATACCAACCAAACAAGCATTAGCCTGCTCCTATTTGCTTACCTCCCTAACATATGGAAGCCCCTTACTGACCAACCTCCTGTCATCCCTGAAACAAAAGCTTGAATCCTGCTATAATAAAAATCACTAAATTTGCCTCTAATACCTTCATTCTACCCATCTCTGTATAGTCCTGAGAAATCTCTCCCTATTCTCCCCTTATTCTCCTCCTAGGTCTCTTCAATCTGAAAACCAGAATCTACTACAAATCCACAAACCAAACCTTTCTGCTGGTAAACTCCTATATAGCTGGGCAATTGCCAGATTTTGGAACAATCTCCCCTCTTATGTCCGCTCTATACAACAACCCTCTAACTTCAAAAATGCCCTACACAAACATCTTCTCTCCAACTGGATCTGTAATTGCACCACCCAGACTAGTGCCATAACTTAACTCCCCTGTCCACCTTCAGTACTGCTTCTTCCTACTTTCCAATCTCAATAATATTATAATTTCTTCAGATGAATAAACCATCTCTTCCTGAATTTCTCCTTAACATCTCCTTTCTCCTCACCTAGGCCTTCTACCTCAGAACTTTTTCTAACTTAATCCTGGAAAAAATGTAATTATCTACAATTTAGTATTGTTACTTTAACTTGTCAACCTATCAAGATTATCATTATCTTTGTAACAAAACTGACTTGACTTTACTTTAATTATTTGTTTAAAATTTTATTCTCATTTTTGTCATTGTCTCCTTATATTTTTGTACTGTTAGAAACTTTGTAACTCTGTAGCCCATTCAGGGACTAAATGTAAAGTAATTTAATATGTAATTGGAGCTTTTCTCTCTGGGCCTCCACTGAAAATGGGCTCTTGCCCAGTGGACCTTCCTGGTAAACAAATGTCAATAATTAAATAATAAATAAGTGCATTGGGAAAGGGATAGTACTTGGTGACTGGAAGCATACAGGAGTATTTACAACAGACAACAGCAAATCTAAGAGGAACACTAAAAGGTATAGGCAAGCAAATTTGACATGAGTACTGGGCAAAACAACAGAGTCAATAATAAGGTTAGAGTTTACAAGGTCAAAATAGAGAAAAATAGCTGAACAATTATCTGAAGGTTAATGCACAACAGTTGCTTACTGTCCATTGTAGCTAATCCAGTTATAGCATATAGCAATCAGGAAGGTGAAAAAGATAACCATATCAATGGGAAAGTCTTTGACCCAGTTCCTCTACAACTTTATGTATATTAAAGTGCTTTTTAAATAGTCACTGTAAGACAAGATAATAGTGAAAATGTAAAACAAAATAATAAAAACAATGTATGTAATATGTATTATAGAAAAAAGACATACTGATGATAACATGAAACATGCAGAAATTAAATGTTTCAATCAAAATTAAAGGACTGCAAGCTAAAGCAGGTAACTTTCTGTTGGATTACAAAAGAAAGCAATCATGAGTGAGCCAGGATAAAATTATGTTGAACATCAACTGTCACATAGTAATGCAACACAGTGTAGGCAACAGAAAACGTCTAAACTAATAAATGGCTGAAATCTGGTGATTACTACAATCTGGCTCAAAACAACAGAGTGACTACAAATGTGGGAGTGAAAGGAGTATGTACCAAGCTCTGTGGGAGGGAAAGAAGTAGTAAACAGAAAATAAATTGTTCTTATAAGGATGGAGTTCTCAAAGAGTAAAATGTTTTAAGAGGTCAGAACTTGGTACACCCCGTTATAATATGTTTCTCTCAGACCTCATACCAACTAAAAGAGTTACACAAAACTGCAGTAGTTTAATTGTGGATGGCAAAATGATTAAGAAAAGGTCTCAAACAATGGCATAAGCTTTTCTAAAAAACACACTACACTAGTTTCATCTACAGAAAGATAGACAACACACAGGAGAGAGCAAAAACCAAAATGTCTAAATCAGTACAAGGGCTCTGACTTATCATTACTGAAAAGCTAAGTAATCAGGCAGAGTGTAAAAAACTAGGACTAAAGCATGGGACCTGACATCCCTTGCTGTGTACTAGATGAACTCAGGCATGAGCTCTTAGCTCCATTAGGCACCCTATTCAACCAAAATCTGAGCACTGGCTTCATCCCAGCCAAATGGAGGACAGCCACTGTCATCCCTCTACACAAAGGTGGAGCGTCCACTGACCTAGGCAATTATAGGCCCATCAGCCTTACTAGCCTGATCTGCAAGGCCATGGAATGCATTGTCATGGACTTTATACACAAGGATATTGGCAACCTCCAAACGCTTGACCCCACACAGTTTGCTTTTTTCAAAGGGAGACCATGCCTGTTTAATTTGGTCTACTTCTTTGAAACAGACACCAAAGCCATGGATGAGGGGAATGCGGTGCACACTACCTACCATGACCTAGCCAAAAGCTTTGACACTATTCCCCACTCTGGCATAATTGATAAACTCTCCCAGCTAGGCATCAACCCATACATTACCAGATGGGTAGCCAACTGATAGAACCCACTCAGTGAAAATAGGGGAAGCCACCTCTAGTCTTAGGCCAGTAATGAGCAATATACCCCAAGGATCAGTCTTGGGGCCTCTGCTGTTTGGGATATAATTTTCCAAGGTGCAAGTCAAACCAGTGGTTTGTAGCTGACCACTTTTGGAGATGACTGCAAGCTGGGTGCTGTCTTAAATTCCTCTAGTGATGTCAACATTCTCCAAGAGGGCCTCACCCAAACTAATGACTGGTGCCAGAAGCATGGCCTGAAACTGAATGCCAAGAAATGCATCGTTATCTCCTTTGGGGAAAATTGTGTCCACTCTAATTATCACATTTTGTGGCTTGTGCTATAGGACTGCAGGCTGCAGCCCCCCACCTGTAAAAAGAATAAAATAATTGCAAGTCCCCCCACTGTAGAAAATAAAAAACAAAATGCACAAGTCCCGGAACTCCACGCATGCATGCTTAGTTCCTAAACTCCAGACTGCTCTGTTAGAGAGTCTGGATAGAGAAGGAAGGGAACTCCGTCCTGCCAGCCCAGAAGTCTGTGTGGTGAGAACCACACAGACCGAAAGAATACCAGACTGCATCACGTCACCCACAGGCTGGAGGCTCCAGCCTACTCACATCTCATCTCACAGGGAAACCCAGAACAACCTGCACGGGATGTTATGCAGGGTGATTCGGCTGCTACAGAGGACTTAGCTGCCATGGAGGATTGGATGTAGTGTGTGTGTGTGTGTGTGTGTGTGTGTGTGTGTGTGTGTGTCTGTGTGTGTGTGAAATGCCCCAGTCACTACGTAATGGTCGGTAGAGAATAAGGTGTGTACCCTGTACTTTGGGCCCAAGTAGCAAGAGCCTAAATTCCCTAGCCAGCACCATTTGTAAAACATTTGCAGATTTTTGCCTCATATTTGTTCTGTTCCTCATAAAATGTGGTTTCTGTATTTTCGTTACTTAACATAGCCTGTAGTGAAGTGGCAGCATTGTTGGCTGACAGCTGCAGGTTGTCTGGTTTGATTCTTGGCTGGTGTACCTTCTGTGTGGAGTCTGCATGTCCCCTCTGGGTTTGTGCTGGTGTCCTCAATGGATATTTGTCCATATTTTTTGGACTGTATTCCCCCATTATTGGCTTTGTCCAGTTTTTTTGTGCCAAGGTTGAGAGCTATGGTGATAACTGAACTCACTGAATATGTTTGGGGGCTGTATTCCCCCATTATTAGCTTTGTTCAGGTGTGTTGTGCTAATATGCTGACAGCTATGGTGAGAACTGAATTCACAAAATGGTAGCCATTTAAGTTTCAGTCTTCCTTTTCTTCATAAAACAGATGATTTGGCATAGTGGTATGTTGCTTTGACTGTCTTGCACAATGTCCTGGGTCCAATACTTGGCAGTGAAATGCATGGTGGTAGCACAGCATTTTATTCTAACAACTTTCCAACATTATACAAGCAATATTTAAAATGTGTCCCTGTTTTTGTTTTTTTGCCCCCCTCCCTAAATTTTGGATTTTTCCAGATTTCTTGTGCTGCAAAGTTCAGAGATGCAGCTGAGTGTCAAGTACATTTTACAAGAAGCTGAGAGCTGCAGGGGAACAAAAGTTTAGTGCTGCTTATGCCAAGGCAGCATGCATTGTTAATGGCACACAAGGTAATGTACTTGCTTTTGATGCAGAAGGCTGTGAGTTCTATTCCCACAGTAGGTAGACGCATTGCTGATACTATACTGTATTATAAAGGGGGTGGATGCTGCAGCCCTTTTTGGTGAAGAAACCTAGTAACTATGAACCTGTTATCAGTTTGCTATCCATTTCCTACTGCAATATTACTAGCTTACCATTTTTTAATGCAATTTAGGCAGTTTATTCCTCAAGGGCAACAGGCACTTTATTTGTAGATGAAACAATGAAATATAAAGTTGTTTGCTAGCAGCAACCTCTTCATTAGTTGCATATTTCTTTAATGTGGAATTATTTAGATGACTTTTACTTCTTCAGAGATTGTGCATATTTACTGATACTGGTGGACTGTAGAAGTTTGAAGATCAAAGGCAAGAAAAAACAAACTGCTACTAAACCAGCACAGCTCCTGATGCCAAACAGCAGGACTAAACGCCTCCCAAACACACATATGCTTGTTCTGGAAGTCAAAGGCAAAAACAACAAGCTGCTACTAAGCCAACACATTTCCTAATTCCAAGCAGCAGAACTAAACACCTCCAATAAGCACAGTCAGAGAGGTGAAACTCATCAAAGATGAACTCAGCCAGATAGCCAAACTCACTGAAGCAGGTCTTTTTAAATTCCAAAGGGAAAAGCAAACATGACGCAACTTCAATTTTATTAAGCACCACGATACTGCTTTTCGTCGGCGCCCTGCACCAACTTCTTCAGACTTTGAAAAATAACAACTCACACTTAAGTGCTGCTACATTTAAAGCCATTGCAAGCAAAGTCTATTACAAAACATACCCTCCAATTACCTTAAAGGAAAACGCACAAGTAGCTTCAATCTAACTTAAATGTTCCTATCCCATAAACACACAATATAAAAAGTTGTATGTGATATAAAATATACAACTGTAAAACTAATACTGTTCCTTACATAGCACTTAAATAATGCAATCAAAAGTTAATTATATTATAAAAGCACACTTACTTTGAACCAAATACGCGTAATAACACTGACACATTAAAATAAAGAGAAGTTTTAATACTAAGTCTGTTTTCATTGTGAGATTGCATTGCTTTATTTAGCAGATGTCTTAGTGTTTGTGCTGTAAAATGCAAAATAAAACTTTCAAATGAAGTCCAAATCATCGTAGACGTAAAGCAGTATGCACATTAGTGTTTATGGTAAATGGAGTGAAATAGCCAAGTAATGGTTCATTGAAATGGCTGCAGGGGGGAGGCTCCATTCGACCATGATTTTGTGAGGGGGAAGGGTGACAAACTCAAAGACAGCCCTGGCTGAACTATACCTCTCAACTGTCCAGATTTTCACAGAATTAATAGATTTTTTTCTTCTTATTTATGATTTGTTTCTCATAAAATGTGTGGTTTTCTGGCAAATAATTTAGGAATTAAGTCACTAAATAATGACAGACACCGAGTTTCAGACTTCATAACCTTCAGAAAAATGCATGCTAAAGCAAGACCTGTTATTTTTTCAATTGTCTCGGTTTATACAGCAATTTATAGTACTGTTTATATGTTCCCCCAGTATATTTGGCCTTGTCCAGATTTCCTGCATTAACAGGTTGAGAAGTACGTGCAAATAAATTGCTTTATAGTATTAGGCATATCCAAACCTCTCAACTGTCCCCGATTTTGGCTCAAAATGTTGGTCTTCCCTTAATAATTCACCACAAAATGGCAATTTTGGAGGAAAATGTGGAGGGCTTACAATTAAGAAATAACTGTAATAATCAGAGTTATAGATTACTTTTATTTCAGAAATACATGTAGATTTTTTTATTTTGTCAGCTGCTCAAGTTAACAGTACTAATATTAAAAAAGTGTCCCCCCTTTGACAGGTTCCCAGCTGTATTGTGTGGCTATTTTATATTTTTGCATCACATTTTTGGTCCATTTTTCACAAAATTGTGTTTTTTTAGCAAATTAGTGGCACATCATTAAAGACTGAAGTTAGAAAATAATGGCAGACATTTGAGTTTTAGATTTTGTACCTTTTAGAAAATTTGTACTAATGCAAGACCTACTATTCTATTATCTTTCTAAGTTTATAAGAGCAATATTTAAAATGTGTCCTTATTTTTGGGCCTTTGTCCCACTTCTATGTATGGCTCTGTCCATATTTCTTGTTCTGAGGTTGAGAGGTATGACAAATGTGTCAGGGCCATCACAGTCAGCCAGAGACATTTCACATTGTGACATACTTGTTGCACCTCACTCCCCCATGTAGTGACTCTCGATGTGTCCAAGCAAGGCAAGGAGCAGTTATGCAGTGTAAATGTGCAGAGTTATCCCCCCATCCAAGGTAGACACAAGTGCTACTTTTATTCTGTCCTTAATTTTGCAGAATGTTCTGGTTTCTGTCATATTTTATACTGTTGATTTATGCTTATTATTATTCAGAAAGTGCCTGTTGCTCTGTGTTTAAGTAGCAATGCTTTAATGACCATCAGGTAAGCTTGTCTGAGATTGTAAGATGCAAGTAAGCTTTAATAAGCATACTGTTAAAAAATTTCCAACATTGAAAGCCTTTCTGCTGTTGCCATGCAGAGAATACTTACATAACTAGGTAACGTATAAGCCTTGGGTATTGAAATGCATATGACAGTATTTGTAATAAAGGACAGTATTACATTATTTTAAGAAGCTCATTACATTTGTTGGAGACTTGCAGTCATCTTTGCAGGCTTTACCTGTATTCCAAACAGAATGCCAATCTATCATATGTGGTCCATTACCTGTACAGTAATCCTTTAAGCAATGTATCTTGCCCTTGTTTGTTGTTTGCTTTTCATTTTTTACTTTGATCATATTTTCCCCATGAAACAAGTAGATAATTGTCAGGCAGCGGGTCTTTTTTGGATAAGAAACATTTTTACAAGTGGGGGTATCACAGAGATTGCTACTTTCAGCATGTTACTTGGTACTTTAATAAAGCTGAACATAAATTATAATTAGAAATGCAGTGCAAGGAGAAGTGGTTTGAGTTGAGTGCTGCTTGTTTTTCTTATACTTAGTTTTGACTGGCATTCCATTAATGTATTTAAAAAGTAATTTATTTTTTTCATGCCTCACAACCTTTTTGTTTCCATCTAGATATTAAGAAAGCTGTCATGCAGCCAATGCATTGAAATATTTTTTTCTTCTTCACTTCATTTTGTCTTGATTTGACTCCTCCCACATCCCAAAGACAATGCTGTAGGTGGATTGGACACTCTAAATTAGCCCTAGGTGTGAGTGTGTGCATGTATGTGCCTTCTGTGGAAGGTTGGGCACCGGGCTGGCAACTCGACACTGTAAAACTCCACTGCCAATCAAGAGCAGACAGGTGATCCACTGTGGTGACCCTTAACCGGGAAAAGCCAAAAGAAGAAGAAGAAGAATGACAGTTTGGCACCCAGGGCAGCGTATTTAATTAAAGTTACAGTTTTTGTGGTTTTGAGCATAGCTCCTCACCTTTCTAGTTGGCCACACCCCTTCCCATTGACCCCACCCATTCACCTGTCTCCTGCAGCCCCCCTTTGATTTGAAGTCACCAGTCACCATTGCAGCCAGGAAACCATGTAAAGCAACATGGATGCACACCTGTTTACTATGAGCAAACTAGGTTAGCAGGATTGCATGGAATGCCACAGTGATTGCCAGGGTTTATCATGTAGCAATGTATATGGTCCAAACACATTATAGGACAGTGTATACAGTGCAGAGTATTGTGGAATCCCATTCCAGGCATTCTGTACAAAAATTGTGTAAATGGTCTGTAACGGTACATAGACTGTCATTTAAAATAAACAGTCAGGGTAAGTATATGTATTGAATAGGGACACATAGATGAATTGTAGAAATGAACACAGGGAAAGAAGACAGATGAAACATTGTAATGTACTGCAGACAAGGGCATGTTAATGGAAGTCAATTGTAGCAGGAACACTAATCACATGTCAACATGGTACAGTATGAAAGGAACAATGAAAATGTATATTATGTGACTGTCAGACAAGGTGGCATTACAATGAAGAAGATGCCTTTGTGATATAAGCATCCTGACATGAAAACTGGAAAGGACATCTATCAGGCATGTTATATACAACTGGGGTTGGGTGCATGTTGTGAAACCTTGCAAACTGATTTGCCTGAATATGACTGCAATGTCAGTAGAGGACTTAAACAAGTGGGACACATTTGCAGACTCATGGACAACAATAAACAGCAGCACGCACAATCATGGACAATATCAGAATAATACCACCAGTAATCCTATATCTCTGACACAACATATGTGATTCTGAGGGATCATAGGTGGTTCTGTATGAACATGCTTGTACAACTGTTATGACATGTCAGCAATCTATGAGGGTAATCAAGTATACTCTCCTGACACTGTAACATGTGCTGGAGGTGTTATGAAGGACACTGTTATACCTGTATGTGACACTGACTGATGGCATATATATATATATATGTATATATATATATATATATATATATATATATATATATACACACACACACACACACACATATATATATATATATATATATATATATATATATATATATATATATATATATATATATATATATATATATATATATATATATATATATATATATATATATATATATATATATATATATATATATATATATATATATATATATATATATATATCCCACTTGGGGAAAAACCCGGTTCCCTTGAATTACCACAATGATGGTAGTCCACTGAACACCAAAGGTGTTATAAGAGATCTGGGAACACAGGTTGACAGCAGCCTCTCTTTTAATCATCAAATTGCCACTGTGGTCAGAAAGTCCTTCTATGCGGCACATCTCATTACGAAGGGTTTTGCATCCAGGAAGAAAGAGGTCGTTGTCTCCCTCTACTCTTCCCTCATTAGGCCAGTCATCGAGTACAATGTACGATTTGGCATGTATCTCACTAGACACCTGTAACAACTGAAGATGCCACAAAAGTACCTCACAAAGAGGATCCTAGGCCTTAAACACTTGTCTTATATGGACAGACTCAGAAAACTCCAACTATTTTCTGTCTCATATTGCCTACTTAGAGGTGATCTCTGCTTGACTTACAAAGCCATGTCTGACCCTGCTCTGTTAAAAATGCTACATCTAAAGAAATCCCAATCCCTCTGCACCACACACTCCAGATACCTCAGCCTCATTACCACAATCAACAGAACATGCTGGAGGGACAGGCTCATAACCCAGAGACTGCCCATGCTATGGAATAGACTTCCCATACATGTCAAGCAGAGCACCTCACTAGCTCTCTTCAAGAGAAATCTTGATGAGTGGATGGGAAATAGAAAATTCACCCCAGGGATTATGGCTGTATTCGACAGAGGCATTAGGAACAAAGGTCGGGTGACACGATGCCAGGTTACTCCTATGGTCTAGGCTTGTAAAGGTTCAAGGGCCATTAGCCTAGTACACACCTATGAACCTATATATATATATATATATATATATATATATATATATATATATATATATATATATATAGATATATAAATATATATATCCCAATCCACACTGTCATAGGTTCATAGATTCATAGGTGTGTTATTCAGAGGGTGCATACAAAAGGAAGCTAATGTATAAGGAACATCTGTTTATTTTAAAGTGTATTACTATGTCCCCTATGGGACTGAATATTGAATGCAATTGGAAGCTGCTGATTTATATTAATTACTTTTAATTGACTTATTGATGTGTGATTTTGTATTTAAGAAGGTGTGTTGTTAAATGCTTTTATGTACTTCTTGAAGGCATTTGGCGAGACGTTGAAGGTGTAATAAACTCTTTAGTCAATTTTTGGTCCTGGCTGTTGTATTTTTACATTTCAGCATTTCATTATTCGAGTGTGGTTGTTTATTCCAAGGTGATTAGTTTGCGGTAGGATCTAACCAGGGAGGAGTTGACTATTGGTGTAGAGCAGCGGTCGCCCATGTTAGTAATGACCAGGTCAAGAATGTTGCTTCCTCTAGTGGGGGTTAGGACAAGCTGGTCCAGGGCATTGGAATTAGTGAATTCCAGAAAGCATTGGGCAAGTGTATTGGTACATGAGTAGTTTTCCCAGTTAATGGAGGAGTAGTTGAAGTCACCCAGTATAAGAGCATTAGGTTGGACCCTAATATTCTCCAGGGTGCTTAGGAACATGGAGTGTGAGCCTTGAGACATGGTTGGGGATATATAGCAGTCTACGACCTGAATTGCTGTCTTACCCAATGTTAGCTGCACCTGAAGTATCTCAGATGAATTATGTTGGGCTACCTGTCTGGAGGTGTACACATTCTTTATGAATGTGGAAATACCACCACCTTTGGAGCTTTCATCCAAGTTCTGGGGCCAGAAGGTGTGGAATTAGTTATACCTGGCAGAGCAGGGGTGCCTTCTGCTGCCTTGGACCAGGTCTCTGTTACAGCAAAACTTTCAATGTTCTCCATTTGAAGGAGTGCTTCAAGCAAGTGCATTTTGAGATTTAGACTTCTAGCGTTGAGCAGCATGACCCTCAGATTGCATTTGTTTGTAGCTGTTATGGTGGAAATTTGGTCTTTGGATCACTGCCTCAAAAGGCACTATAGGGGTGGCAAGAGCCTTGGTCAGTATCCAGAAGCCCAGGGATGACAGATGCAGGCCATCTCTGGTAAAGCATCGAGGTCTGTCAATCATGTCATCCCAGCAGACAGATACTGGATCCCCTTAGAATGACACCAGAGACTTGGACAATTGTTGAAATCAACAATTTTCTGCTTGTACTGTGGTATCATTCTGGGTGATGGTAGGATGCTGCTCACAAATGTAACTCATGCCATCAATGTTGTCAAACAGCTATGTATGTACTGTGTGCATCACCAGAACAGATATCACACATGCATCTGATATAACACATTGACAGGGGCTCCTCCTTATCAGACAGTGTATGCTTCATAAGCAGCCATTCCTTGTTCCATCCCCACTGCAACCAATTTGCATTTTACATGTGAAAGCAGTACATAAACATATTTTTAATAATTGGCTACTAAATAACATATATTTGTTAACCAGAGTATTGTAGTAGGTCCAGATATGAGGTGCCAGTTTAACAAAGTTGTGAAACCTCCATATAAACACAAGTGCCCCATACAGTATAGTCACACATGAATAAATATAATGAAAGCACATTATGGGATGTCATGGACAGTAAACAAATGTATAATATGTAATGAATGATGAATCAATCCCATACAGCAGATAGTCTATAAAATAAAACAATAAGCAATGCTAAGCATTGCACAGCTCTGCTTACCAGGTGTAAGCATTTTGTAAATATGACTGCTAAGCAATGAGTAGCCCAGCTAAGTGGATTTGCCCATTGGTAAGCAGTGCTGAACCTGCCCCTTTAGCACTGCCAACCTTAGCTAAGCAGGTTTTCCCATAGCTTAGCTTAGCTCAGCATATTCAAAACCATCCAATCATGGCAAAGGGTGGGAAATTGGCCATATTTAAACCCGCAGATGGGAATTCCGCTCATAACTGGTTGCAACTTCCCACTGTAGGCATTATGGCAGCTGTTGGTGAGGATATGTGCTTCCAGGCACAGTGCTGGGACATACAGGAGTCCAAGGTGATGGTAGGACTCCTGGTAAATAACCAGCCAGTACTAGGGCTTCCAATATAAAGAGGAAGCCTGGGACTGTCTTGCCTGTGATCTCACCAGTGCCACTGGTATCCCTTGGACTGGTGAGCAGGTCTGGCACCACTATGCTGACTTGAAGCGGAGTAAGAGAGAGCTCTTGGATGAGTGTGTCCAAGAAGCAAGGCAGAGGGGTGATGTCCCAGCAGTGTGTAAGTATTCATATCAATAAATGTTTACCAAAGTCCAGCCTGTGTATGTGATGAATAGGTATGCCTAAATATTTCTCTATTCCCTTTACAGCTGCAGCTGAGTGGGCTGTGAATCAGGAAGCCCATGGCAGTAGGTTGCAAAGGCTGCGTCGTGAGGCTGGTGAGTAACAATCCTACTTGTAGTAGTCATACCAAATAAATATAAAGTATTGGAAAGTCACCTGGCAGTATAAAAATGGTGTATGGGTTGTTCTGAATAAACCAAACAATATGACAGTAATAGTCCCATATAGGTGATATTTAAATAAAACCATAACTGCCTGGCAATAAAGTTCTAATTCCTGGACTGCTTGTGTTTACTCTGGTATTGTATGGCATTTAGTGTTGCATTCTCTAAATATTAATGTTGTGTTAACCATTGTTACCCACACTGTGGTACATAAAAAATATGTCTAGGAATGTCTGTATAAGACTGTTGTGGTCGGATTGTGCAACCAAGAAAGACTTAGAAAACACTGAAAGAACAGACAGCAGTTGCTAAATAGCTCACTCTGATGAAACACAAATTGTTGGACTTTTAGCATACACAGCCATGGTTCGAATCCTGGGAGTGATAGTAAGCTGTATGCATTCATACCTCTCAACTGTACAGATTTTCCCAGAATGTCCAAATAATTGGCTCATATTTTTGGCCTATTCCTCTTTCTCCCTGGCAAATCACTGGGATGATCTCAGAACTGTAGTCACTAAATAATGACATACATTTGAGTTTCAGACTTCTAATCCTTCAGAAAATGTATATTAAAACAAATCCTGTTACTGTAGCAACTCTCTAAGTTTATAAGAGCAATATTCCAAATATGGGGTCTATATTATTATATCGCATGCTCAGAAGAGCGAACAACAGACAATCGACCCCATGTAAGCAAAAGCTTACAACGTCGAAACTTCAGAACAGCGATTATTTTTCAATGGAAAACAATCACTGTTCTGAAAAAAAAAGTAAAACATTACTTAATGTGGGGGGCTTTGCCCCCACACCCCCAGACATAGGGGGCTGTGCCCCCACACCCCCCTACTTAAATATACCAACTCTGAGATCACACTACAGTGCTGAAAAGGCAAAGTAGCGAAAGTAGCCAAATTAATTGTTTCCCAGGGAAAGAATTTGCTAAACAGCTGCTTCGCTATTTTGCCTTTTCGCACTTTACTGTTTGACAAAGATGCATTCGACAACCTGCGTCTGCAACAGTGTAATAGGGAGCCAAAATATGTTCCTATTTGTACCCTCACGTTGTCAAACTGTGTCCAGAGTTTGTGCATTAAGAGATTGAGAGGTATGTGCATAATTTTAACTAGTAATTTGAGAATATGTGTAGAAACAGTCAGGTAGTGTTAACAAACATTCTCCCCACAGGTCTTTCAGGTAAGAAAACTGTAACTGCCTGGCAATAAAGTTTGAAATCCTGGACTGGTTGTGTTTACTCTGGTATTGTATGGCCTGACATGTAGCATTCACCAAGATAAGATATCAGAATAGTACTGTTGTGTCAACCACTGTTTCTCACACTGTGCTACATAAAAATATGTCTAGCAATGTCTGTATAAGACTGTTGTAATTACAAGGTCAGATTGCACAACCAAGAGAGACTTCGACAGAAAACACTGAAGGAACAAATAGTGGTTTCTAAATAGCTCACTCGGATGAAATGCAAATTGTTGTATATTTAGCAGACACAGCCGTGGTTCAAATCCTGGGAGTGATAGTAAGCTATATACATAATCATAACTCTCAACTGTATAGAGTTTCCCAGAATGTCCACATATTTGGCTCATCTTTTTGGCTTGTCCCTCTTTTTTCCTGGCAAATCACTGGGATGATCTCAGGATTGTAGTCACCAAGCAATTACATAAATTTGAGTGTCAGACTTCAAATCCTTCACAAAAGGTATATTAAAACAAATCCTGTTACTCTAGCAACTGTCTAAAAGTTTATAAGAGCAATATTCAAAATATGTTCCTATTTGTACCCCCATGTTGTCAAACTTTGCCCAGATGTTGTGTATTAAGAGATTGAGAGGCATGTGCATAATTTTAACTAGGAATCTGGGAATAGGTGTAGAAACCGTCAGGTAGTGTTAACAAACATTCCCTCCACAGGTCTACCAAGTAAGAGAAGTAGAATTTAGCTATAAGACAGTTGAAGTATACACTGTGTACGAACATACCACTACCCAAACCAAGGCCATAGGGTATTGTAATAATACCTGTAGAGTAATGATTAGAGCAATTATCATTAAAGTTGTGAGTACTGCAAGGATATACAAGTTGTTAATTGACATCACTCTCTCTTCCTCCACTATATCTGCAACAATAATCTAAACACACAAATCAGTGGGTATGTTTACACCAAACCTACTGTTGGGAAATATGTCCTATTGTTCAACAAATATTGAAATGTGTTTTTATTAATGTTCCATGTTGAAATACTAACATTGGTGGCCTGTTGCTTTCAATGTAACCTGCATGCCATTGTAATGGCCACTGTGGTTCCATATATGCATGTGTTCTGTTTGCTATGCAACTGTTCCAAATCTGTTGTTTTGAGTTAATGGGAATATCTATGCATGCTTTTATAACTAATCCTGGATTGTGTTGACTATTACTAACCTACATATGTTCTAAAACTGTAACACCATAGTATGTTTGGGAAGGCCGGTCCCAGTGGACCCACCTCTACCACCTCATCTGGCTGTGGCACTGGGACCCAGCACATTTAGGACCCATCCCGGGACCTCCTCGTTCACTGGTACTGCACCACCTTTGGGTGGAACTGCCTCAGGGGATGGGGCTCATCCACCC
>NC_056737.1:1523331713-1523341713 GCF_019279795.1 Protopterus annectens | reverse complement strand
GCTTCTGACTGCAAGATAAGTGGACAAAGTTTGACATACGCATGGACAGAGGCCTAAATACAGGTCCAGGATGGAGATATTGCTGTAATAAACTGAGAAAGTAGCTGGTGTAGGTCTAATCCTATCCCCCCTGTCACTCACAGTGCAAACGTGAACATCCCACACTCTGCTGTGTCCAGCCCTAAATCCTGCCTGTCTGTACAATCCCACTGTCTGCAACCAATATAATGTAGCCACTCACACTACCATCCTGTAGACTTTACATATCACTCTTAAAGGTACTTCTCTGTACAGATAACTCCTGACTCCCCTCCCCATCATACACAACCTTCCTGTACTCTCTCGTACACCTCTCCCCCACACTGCCCATGACTCTGAACTGGTGTTCCCAAGTAGTTAGATCTATCCACCTTCCAAACTGTACACCCTGCATTATCACCATTCCTCTATTCCCCACCCCTTTCACACACATGTATTCTTACTTAGTCCTGCTGACCATTATTCCTCCCTGCTCTACAAATTAACCCCACCTCCCCAGGGTCTCCCCTATCTGTCCCCTAATCACACTACAGATGGCAATGTCATCTGCAAGCTGCACAGTCAACTGGGGCCCCTGTCTGATAATGTCTGTCAACCTGTCCCTCACCACTGCAAATGCGAAAGGACACACAGCTGACCCCTGAGCATTCCTCTCAACCTGGAAACATAAAAAAATCTGGACAAAGCCCATGAAAAATGGATACAAATCTGTAAGCTGATTACCATAATATTTGCATGCATACATATGTAACCACGCCCACTCCGGTGGAATTGTGGGATACCAACTTTCAAACGCAAACTGAAGAACAGGCAACCAAAGTATGGGCCCAGAATAATAGTGTTTTATTTATATTAACATTTGAAATGAAATGCAATTTTCATTTATAAAAATAAAATGAACTGCTATACTAATATTTCACATCTTTAAATGTAACAAAATTACAAAATATTAACTAATTATCCAGCAACCGTCTTTCTGTTCAGCACTAAAAAACTGTTTACACAATTATGTTCCCAGTCGGTCAGGGCAATCCAGTGACCAAAAATTCCTGTCTATCTACAAACCTAGCAAATCTGCTAGGCTCTTGCCTGTCTCTGACTGTGATATCACTTTATAACCATCATCCACCTTATGGCCTGCAAACCCACACAGTGGCTCTGTGGTATGTGCTGCCTGCTGATTCAAGGTATATATATATATATATATATATATATATATATATATGTCAGACATAGCCTTAAAGCACTGTGATAAACTACCAAGAAAGGGTCTGTAACAGACCAGCTCACTTAACCATAACAGATCCTTTTGTAAATTATTACTTTTTATATTCCAAAGTGATAGGTAATGAGCAAAACAAGAAGCCAGCACATAGGCACAGCTACAATGCCTCACAGACATATGTATTTCCTAAAACTGGCTGAATAATAACCTCCCAGACACAATGCACACATAATCTGACATCTGTGCAGAAACTGAGTAGATATGCAGTTCATACTTCTCAGCTGTCTTCAATTTCAGGAATGTCCACGATTTTTGAATAATGAAACTGTAATGTATGTCATCATATACTGACAGTCATCCCCACATGATCACAGTGATTCACCACATGGAGGAATAAAATGATACTGTTCAACAGACCAGAAATATGGGCAATAAACGTGGACAGTCTGGAACAATCTGGCTGGTGAAAGGTATGCTCAGAACAGCTTAGTGCAAGAAAGCATAACCAAGCCTGGCAAAGGGGGGGGGCATGTAAATGTGGACATATCTGACATACTGGTGTAGATGAACTGACACATGTGATGCAGTAACACCTTCTTATCTGTTCCAACATCTAGTGAGTGGAATAGCACAAGTCCAAAACCCAGTGACTTCCCAGGAGTTAGTCATGTAAATCTTCACATCCCCCCACTGATGTGTCAGACATACACAACGCTTATGCGGGCCAGGCAACACTGCAGATCTGCCAAATATCTGGACATGACATCACATTAGGGAAAATACACTGAGCTTCTAGCCTTGTCACCAAGCAATATCCAAACTACAGGCAGACTGACACAACAAAAAAGCAATCTTGCTATGGGGGAATACCCATGTAATTGCCAATATACCAGGCACTCCAGGGATGTAACAGCACTGAGAAACAGACACCAGTGTGAAAGTGCATACAGTATAAGGAGTGTGTGAACCAAACTGTCAGCATGTTTGATACTCACACACTACCCCTACATATAATGGCCCAACACACAGTGTAGTATGATGCCTGACTGTGTTATGGGGCATGTCACAGTCTTACCCTACAAAAATGTAACACTTGATAGAGCACCAGAAACTGGATCCACATACAAAGTCAGATAGAAAAGAAAACCTAACACTTACATCTACCCCCCCAAGAAATAACATATTCACTATACACTGCTATACAATCCTGACAGTCTGGCAACAATAGCCAGAAATACAAAGACTTCCCAACTGTACACACTCCCAAAGAATGTCCAGGACTTGTCATCACATATAAGGCCTCTTACACATAAAATGTCTGGCAGTCTGATACCTAACTAGGATGATATTACAAATTATGTCACTAAGTAATGATATACTATACCTCTATGCTTCTGACTGCAAGATAAGTGGACAAAGTTTGACATACGCATGGACAGAGGCCTAAATACAGGTCCAGGATGGAGATATTGCTGTAATAAACTGAGAAAGTAGCTGGTGTAGGTCTAATCCTATCCCCCCTGTCACTCACAGTGCAAATGTGAACATCCCACACTCTGCTGTGTCCAGCCCTAAATCCTGCCTGTCTGTACAATCACACTGTCTGCAACCAATATAATGTAGCCACTCACACTACCATCCTGTAGACTTTACATATCACTCTTAAAGGTACTTCTCTGTACAAATAACTCCTGACTCCCCTCCCCATCATACACAACCTTCCTGTACTCTCTCGTACACCTCTCCCCCACACTGCCATGACTCTGAACTGGTGCTCCCAAGTAGTTAGATCTATCCACCTTCCAAACTGTACACCCTGCATTATCACCATTCCTCTATTCCCCACCCCATTCACACACATGTATTCTTACTTAGTCCTGCTGACCATTATTCCTCCCCACTCTACAAATTAACCCCACCTCCCCAGGGTCTCCCCTATCTGTCCCCTAATCACACTACAGATGGCAATGTCATCTGCAAGCTGCACAGTCAACTGGGGCCCCTGTCTGATAATGTCTGTCAACCTGTCCCTCACCACTGCAAATGCGAAAGGACACACAGCTGACCCCTGAGCATACCCCTCAACCTGGAAACATAAAAAAATCTGGACAAAGCCCATGAAAAATAGATACAAATCTGTAAGCTGATTACCATAATATTTGCATGCATACATATGTAACCACGCCCACTCCAGTGGAATTGTGGGATACCAACTTTCAAACGCAAACTGAAGAACAGGCAACCAAAGTATGGGCCCAGAATAATAGTGTTTTATTTATATTAACATTTGAAATGAAATGCAATTTTCATTTATAAAAATAAAATGAACTGCTATACTAATATTTCACATCTTTAAATGTAACAAAATTACAAAATATTAACTAATTATCCAGCAACCGTCTTTCTGTTCAGCACTAAAAAACTGTTTACACAATTATGTTCCCAGTCGGTCAGGGCAATCCAGTGACCAAAAATTCCTGTCTATCTACAAACCTAGCAAATCTGCTAGGCTCTTGCCTGTCTCTGACTGTGATATCACTTTATAACCATCATCCACCTTATGGCCTGCAAACCCACACAGTGGCTCTGTGGTATGTGCTGCCTGCTGATTCAAGGTATATATATATATATATAAATATATGCCAGACATAGCCTTAAAGCACTGTGATAAACTACCAAGAAAGAGTCTGTAACAGACCAGCTCACTTAACCATAACAGATCCTTTTGTAAATTATTACTGTTTGTATTCCAAAGTGATAGGTAATGAGCAAAACAAGAAGCCAGCACATAGGCACAGCTACAATGCCTCACAGACATATGTATTTCCTAAAACTGGCTGAATAATAACCTCCCAGACACAATGCACACATAATCTGACATCTGTGCAGAAACTGAGTAGATATGCAGTTCATACTTCTCAGCTGTCTTCAATTTCAGGAATGTCCACGATTTTTGAATAATGCTGTACTCTAAGTCTTCTATGGTCTCCTAAAAATTAGTTTTAGTGGACTATACTTTACTTCATAAATGTTAATTCACATTTTTCAATTCTGTCAACTTTTCAAGTTAATACTAATAACATTTAAAACGTATTGCTGGTTAGGGGCATTTGTCCATGATTATTTCTGGATTTGTCCCTGACAGTTATGATGCATGGTTAACTGTGGAATTTGAACTAGAGATTTCCCTGTCCAATGGTGAATGTCCCACCTTCTCATACTAATGAATGAAATAAGCTAGTCTGTGTGAACTGACATAACACACAGCTACACGAATCTATAAAATATACATTCTCAGCTATTAAACAGTAGGTAGTCTTCCGTTATGATGCCGCGTTATCTTATCATCAGTTTAAGACAGCCAAAGAAAGCACCCCACTCTGCAGTTTAGCATCCATCATCAGCACTGGGAGGACTCAGTGTGCCATGCACAAATCCTCACTTAAATATTAATGAACACTCTCTTAAAGTAACTGCACCAACAAGTGAATGCATTCAAAAATTGTAAAAAAAAAAAGTCACAGAAGCAGTCCTTCTACTTGGGGGAGGGGGTGATCTGCCAGTGAGGTAAATGATTCAAAATGGTCAACAAAGTAAACATTTCTAATAAAACCGAGCACAGTGCAAAAAGTTATTAAAAAAGTGCTAAGAGCTAATAACAGGACAACTAAAATAAGCAGTATTAAATAAACAGAACTACTAAGTAAGAGCTTTATTACAAAACATTGCATAAAGTGTTAAAATAGTTTACATAGGCTAGACACCATAAACAGTAACGTATACAAGGCTGAAGCCTTGCTTGCCTTACTTAGCCCAGATTATTTACAGCCTTGATGCTTTCCAGGATCACCGCTTAACTCTTTCAGCTGCTCAGTAGAAGTGCTCTCGGGACTGTACCAAATATCGCAGCAAGTGAATTCATCACTGAAATAAGCATAGAATCCTTCATACTCTAGCAGATGAAGAGATCATTCTGCTTTGTACTGTTTTACTTAGGAGAAAACACATTCTGCAAAAATACCATTAACTTAATAGCAGGGAATGGTTTCTTCTTTGTGTCACTTCTAGAGGGCCCCAAACATGCTGTGTATAATAGTACTTCCCAAAGTAGGCAGTTAATATGGTAGACGACTGCTGAAAGGTGAGGGAACACCATAACTATGAAACTAGAAACCTTTAGTCATGGAGGGAAAATAAGGCGTGAAGACTCAAATGATCCGAATACTTTATTGCCAAAAATAAAAAAAAAATAAAAGAAATATAAGTCCGCATAAGTTTAACTGTATTTCTGAAGAAGTTCGACCATGTAGCAGTACCTAAAGAAAGGAAGGCACTCAAATACCATTTTTATTTTTTTATTTTTGTCAATAAAGTATTCGGATCCTTCGAGTCTTCACTCCTTATTTTCCTGCATTACTAAAGGTTTGTAGTTTCATAGGAAGTTAATACCTCTTAACGTGAAGTTGGTGGTTGTGTTCCTTGCTGTCAGGCATATGTTAAGATGTGGTTTTCTGTCAGTCATGTGTGTGTTTAAAAGCACTATTTTTTAGGTAGTAATCTCATTCTTCACAAATCGCGAAGAAGGTGAGGTTCTGAAAAACGTTTACAAAAGGTCTGTTTAAGAAACAAACTGTAACTTGTACTTTTGTACAATGAGTTGGTTTTCTGATCCTTTTTAACTTAAAATGTGGACTTAAGTTAATTCAAAAATAGGTCTCTCCCAGATTGCTAGGGTTGCTGTAGCACACTTCACTTCTACCAGTTAAACTGTGCAGATGGCAGAGTAACTCTGGTAGCTACAATAAGAAGGGCAGTAGTAAGGTCTTCATGTTATGCAATAAATTCAACAGTAGCTAATCGGAAAAACTGCATTGTGACTTCTTAAATTAGCTCCATGTGTGGTTCGGTTTTAGCTCAGTGCAAGGAACAAAAATAACCCTAAATTCTGTTCCTGGTGACACGTGAAGCAGAGCTTGATTTTAAAGAAAGAAGAAACAAGTTCTGCACAGTGCACTTACTAGATACAAGTATATAAAGAATCACAAACCGCTTGCCTGCAACATGTTAGTACACAAAGTAGTACATTCCCTTAAGCTGTCAGCCGAATTATGACAGGCTGGCAGTCTGCTTACAAAGCTGACATCATCGAACACGCCCCCACACGCGATGACATCAGCAAAAATTCAACAAAAAAAAGGGAAATTTGGAAATTAAAGGCCACTCAGGAATTCGTGGCACCCCATAATTTTGACCTCAAAACTGGTAAATATGAAAAATTTGGTACGGTTGAGAGGTATGCCCCTGAGGTACTCCCACCTCCACCTTAAATCCACCTGTTATGTCAAAACCAGAAATCACTGGTGTCACTCCTCTGGTACCCCTGACCTCCACATACAATTCCACAACTACTCTCTAGGCAGCATGTCATATGCTCTCGGTAGGTGCACATAGACACAATGCAGCTACATCTCAGCCTCAGTGCAGAGCTCCATCAACACTTGTGGATCAACATTTGCATCTGTAATGCTCTTACCTGGCATGAAACCATACAGCAAATAATCAATCATTACCATGTTCTTAACCTAGCTGCCACCACCCTTTACCATTACCTCATTCTGTGACCGATCAATGTTATCCCTCACTTGTTACTACTCTGTGGACCACCCTTGTTCAGAGAAGCAGTACCCATACATATTCGCCAACATCTCACACATCTTCTCACTTTCCAATATTACAGTAAACAATCCAGTTACAAATACCACTGCCAGGTCTCAGAAATACCTCTAGGCATGCACAGGTATGTCACCTGGAACAACAGCCTTTCCACTGTTAACCCCCCTCATAGCTATCCTTACATTCTCCTTGATAATATGTTGCACCTCCTGATTAACCATACCCACTTCAGCCAATCTTCCCTCCCTCCCTCCCCCATTTTCCTCATGGAACAGGCCATCAAAGTGATGTTCCATATGTTCCAAACACACTCCTAGCTTACATGTTTCATCCATATTCCTTTATCACACTTTTGTGCTGCACATCCTTCCTAGCTATGTGCTTCTGTCTAGCCAATAGCTATGGGCCCTATACACCATCTGTGCTGTCCAATGTTACATACAACCACAGACTCCACATCTGTATGTCAGACTCCACATCCATAGTCATGTGCAACACTCTCTTTCCCATGCACCCCATCTGTTTATACTCATGTCTACTCTCTACATCTGTTTGTCAGTCCCACTTCTCCTTTGCCAACACCTTTCACTGCATACTCCCCTGTACTTCTTCATTCCACCACCACATGTGTAGGAGCAGTCACCACGTGGGCAGCATGTCAACCAGTGTCTGATTGAGTATAGTAGGTCACAGGTGCATTAATGTAATGCTGAGTATGAGTACAAATAGGACACATCCACTGAGGGCAATCGGAATGCCATCCCCACATATGTCTGTGGTCTGACAGGCAACTATCCAACCCACCCTGTAAAGGAGGTCAGCCACAGCACATACACACACATCATAGCTAAAGATGACCAGCTTCGGACATATTTAGAACAAACATCACCCCCATGCAAATGGAGACTAGGTGCATGACAGCTGAATCAAACAACAATGCACTATGAACATGTACACAAATGCATGGGTACTGCCATACCCACTACAACCAGGACCCTTATCTCCAATAAAAGGAAGCAGATCTGGTGGTCTCATGCCATACAGACACCATACAACAGAAGGTGGGAACCGATATGGAATAACATGAAGTCACAAGACTGGAAATCAACCCTTATCAGCCTCAACTGAAGGTTGAGATCCCTCATCAAATACTATAAAGTTAGCTGTGAGTACAGAATTGGAGCATATAGAAAAGACAACTACAAGGTCTCATACTATTATGTTAAGAATCTCGATGACAATAGCAGGATTTGTTCTGAGCTACTAGACAATGGAACCTCCCAGACTGAGCCAACAAATACTGTCAATATACTGGCTGGCATCTTGAGTGCAAACATTACCCCTCAATCCCCCCACCAAAAGGACCAATCACAATACCAGTACACCATCAGGTACCCAGTATTACTGCAGCACAGGTTAAAACACCACTGTCCAAAGCCAAGAATACAGCTTCTATGGGACCTGAGAATATCACTGGCTGTGTTCTGCATGAACAACAGAGTGACCTGGCACCTTACCTGTGTGCCCTATTCAAGCACAGCCTCACCTCAGGCTTTGTCCCTACTGAATTGTACACTGCTACAGTCACCCCTGTCCACAAACGAGGTGTAACTACAGACCCTGGGAAATAACACCCCAACTGCCTGACAAGTCTGTTATGCGAAGCTATGGAATGCATCATTATGCACCTAATAAACAGGGATATGGGAATCTGCAGACTCAGGATCCCACACAGTTTACCTTTGTGAAAGGTCATACCTGCTCATTCCGCCTGGTCAACTTCTTGGTGTCAGTCACCTGAGCTGTGAATGAAGGCAAGGTGGCACATACAGCATACATTGATCTGGCCAAAGCCTTTGATAACATTCCCCACTCACTAACTAGGTGGGAAAAGAAGCACAGACACAGGGGTAGATTGGACACACTGCTGTCATACATTGAGACAGTTGCTGATGTCACTGGGTTTGTTGTAGCATCCGTTATGAGGAATATGATGTCAGTAATACCTATAGAATTAAGTATTTACTGACTGCATTCCCCAGAGTCCACAACTGATTTATCAAGAATACCAACTGTCTGGTGAACACACAAAACATAACAGACAGACATGTGGGCAGTCTGTGGACAGCATGCCAGTGGAGAGGTATGTTAGAGACATATCACTGTGAGTCGTGACATCACACACTAAATGCATGTTCACATAAAACCCTGTCAATCTATCAATCCACCATGTGTATAACAGCACTGAAGACATAGATTCTGTTCACAAATCTGGGGATATGTCCCCCATGTTGGTTGGCTGTCTCCACATATCCTGTCCTGTGATGTATTGACATCCACTGTACGTAAATCTGTAAGCAACCACCTCTGTAATGTCCCTCACACTGGCAAGGAAATGGGGCAAGGCCCACATTAAGGAATGTCCCATATGTTGGAACAAGCAGCAGTGTCTAGGCCCAGAGCACAATACAATGTGGGCACCTACATAATGGTATGGCTGTAGCAATACCTCACATCTGCAAATCTGTACAGAGGACAGACAATAAGTAGATACCCAACAGGTTATGCATTAGAATGAATGTTTTGCAAGATGCACATCTGAAACTGAAAGGTATGCCATTACTACATGACAGCAGTCCTCAATGACATGTCCAAAAAGCATAGTAGTCTACAGTTAATATCAACATATCAGATCAATATCCAATAGAAGATACATATAAACATACAGCTCAAGCACCAAGAACAAGATACTCAGTACTCAGAGTCCAGCTCTGCATGCAGGGGTGTATGGGTCTAGTTCTACAATCTGCAATCTACTCTTACTTGAAAAAGCACTGTTAAAAGTACTAACATAAGGATACAAATACGTGTTAATCTATTTCTGCCAACCAGTGCACTGTAGCTGGTGTAACATGCAATTGGGACTGCATATAACCTGGGATACTACCCATGTATGAAATGAATCCAAAGAGAAAAGATTGTGGTACTACCCATGTATACCCAGGTGTCCCATGCAGCATACTCACACCCCTTGCAACTCTAATGGCAGCACATAGAAGCAAG
>NC_056737.1:1523304213-1523326713 GCF_019279795.1 Protopterus annectens | reverse complement strand
CTGCATTCTGTGGGTATTCCCATACAGAAGTGGGGTCATACTGTACTCATTCCCAACAGCAAGGATATGACCTGTGATAAACCTGTGGCTGATGAGGTGTGCTGAGTGCATGTGTGATATGGAAGCTACTTGCAGCTGACTCACAGATATGCCTGGGATATTCCCCTTATGCTGCCTTGTGCAGGGAAATAGGCAGTCTCTCATTACTTCATAACTGTGCCTTTTGTGGTCTGCCAGTGATTGGCCAGACTACATCAGTATTCCATACTACACAGACAACTAATGTGCTGCTAACCTGTCTGCACAATTCCAATGTTGCCTGCAGCTGACAGTCAAATTTTATGCACTCTGTCTAGGATACTTTCACCTGTGTACTGTGTGTATGTATGGGCTCACATTCACGGCATGTTCATCTTTCAGACGGTGACAGATATTGACATCTGGACAGTGAGTATGGATGACTGCTGACATGGGTATTGGTGAGAAGCATTATGTTTGGCACTGCAGTTGTTGGAACATGGCCCTGTCAACCACAGTACTGCCCACAGGCCACCGAGACACAACCCTCCATGCCTAAACCCTGACTACTTCCAGACAATATTGAAAACACAACAACCTAACACACAGACCCCTACATATTGTATACATGCAACAATCTATCCTGTAGATTGGGCCAGCTCGGGTAATCTGTGGTACACTGATACTACTCCTCACACTTACAGGCTACTGCATTTCTACATAGGATTGTGGGGGGGGGGGGGCACACCTGACAACTTTAAACTGTACTGGTATGTCAAGTACTCTGTTGGCTTCCACATAATTTTGTACTCTGACCTATCATGCAGACTGGAGGCATATCAGTGGAGTACAGATCTTAGGTTTTATTGACCTACATTTCAGTTTCAGACTTCTTACACTTCAGAACTAACATACAACTGCCAGATCTGTTGCAGTATGTCTGTGTAGGTCTGGAGGGGGGGGCTGTTCAACATTGCCATCAATTGGAGGCCTTAGCCCAGCCTTTCTTTATGGTCAACTACAGCTGTCCTGCTGGCTGAGGCTAGTGGTGGGTATGTGAGCCTCACTGACATGTGTGTGTCCTATGGACACACATTTGGGCCACCACATGTACTGCCCTGGGTTTTGTCACCTTGTCAAGTACTGCCTAGTGTGTTGACACCAGTATTTGGTATAGATTTCATGCTGCCCATATAGGTGTCCAATATCTGCTGCCATCTCATTCAGCCAACCAATTCCCTTGCATGCTCACATCCATACCACAGATATAACTATCAGACCATACTACTCCATTCAGTAATTGATAGGAAGAGTGACATACCTTGTGGCTGGGCCAGTATTGAGGACGGTGCTGGAGGGCTGACTATGTCGGATGCACATAGTACACTCTCTATACAGGTAGTGTTATGTTTGGCATCCGTTTACTGTATGTGTGAGTCAGAGAGAGGTGTCCTTCCCTGATTCCATACCATGTCAGTGTATGTGCTATGCGTTGCCTCTTTGCCAAGACCTGGGCATACTGGGCATGCCTCCTTCTGCCTACATGGGAAGGCTCAGCTGGTTCCTCCTCTGAGTCCCTCTATGCCTGTGCTGGCCTTGGCAATGGTGGGGGCTTTGTGGCCTTGCCCCATGCTGTACCTACTGCAGCTGTTTCCGCAGGATCATATTGTGTAGCATGGCACATACTATGAACATTTGTGTACATGTAGCTGGAGAGTACTGCAAGGCTCCACTGGATATGTCCAGGCAGCGGAGCCATGACTTGAGCATCCCAAACACATGCTTTATTATGATTTTGGTATGTGAGTGTGCCTCATTATGGAGCCCTTGTTCAGGTGTGTGTGCATTTCTGAGTGGTGTCATCAGCCACGGCTCCAATGCGTAGCCAGCATCCCCCACTAGGTGGCCATATGGGATGTCCCCAATGGCAAATGACTGGTACAGCTGTGACATATGCCTGATGTGGGAATTGTGATATCTTCCAGGGCTGCCAACACACACATTCAAGATAATGCCCTGGGCATCGCACATGACCTGGCAGTTGATAGCGGGGAAGCCCTTGCGGTTTATGTAGACCATACCTTGCTCGCTGGGTGGTGCTTTGATGTGCATGTGCATGCAATCTATAGCTCCCACTAGCTCAGAGTATTCTGCTATTTGATGGAAGAGACGCATACTGCTGGTCAATGCCTCACGGGTGATGGTGAAATATATGTGCAGCCGACATGTGCTGACATGGCATCCAGAAACTGGTGGGGTACCCTGGATGCTGATGCCTGTGAGATCTCCATGATATCCCCAGTTAACCTTTGGAAGGTACCTGTGGCTAGTATTCTTAAGCCTCACATACCTTGGTATCCACTGGGATGGGTTCCCCTCTGTTGGTTCTGTGTGTGAGGGTGGGGCCACACAGCTCAACAATTTGCTGTAGAATGTTCCTGTCTACCCTATAGTGCTCCACTATATACAGCTCATGTATGCCCTGGTAGGTTACCATGGGTCTGTACACTCTTCTCCTCTTCCTCACTGTGGTTGGTCATCAGCATTCACATCCTCACCACCCTCAGACTCTTGCACATATTAATGTATGACAGCAGCCCCTATCATTTTGTTAGTTTTATCAGGTAACATTTCTCCATTTGTGTACACAGGTGGTGTAGAGTTTGTGGGAAAAACCAGAGTGAAAAGGATTTGTAAAGTTTATAGTAGTGTGCTGGGCTGAGCTGCTGTCTGTGTAATTGGCTGATTCTGATACATTTAACCTGTCAGCTATTCTAGTTCTCCTTGATTGCCTTCCTACTGCTGTTTTCCCTTCCCATTGCCTTCCTGTTTAAGCCTCGAGGTGTGGCGCGCATACACAGTGCTCACATGTGAACTGAGCTGCTATTTCGTGTTTTTTTTTTTTTTAGTTTAAAACCCGGTGTGTGTTGAGCAACACCTGTTTAGGCAGGGAAAAAGTGCTCAGCAATGCAAGACACATCCCCTTCCTTAACTCTGCTTAGCTAAGGGCAAACACAAGCCGCAGGGCTCCAATAAGTTTACACCAAGCATGACACCCCCTCCTACTGAAGTCATCCTCTTGTCCTGCCAACATGGTTCCCTATTCCAGCACCTGCATAGTTAGGTGCAAGCTGCCCGTAGGTAGAAATCTGTGATTCAGTATAGGTCCCTTCATTTGCATACCCCAGTGTGCAGGTCCATAATTACAATTCCCAAGCACACCATCTCCTCTTGGCAACCAGTGCTCCCTTGTCTTGTTTACATTCTGCCTGCCATTGACTATAATGGCAAAATGCAGATTTCTGTTAAAAGGCAGTTTTACCCTTTTTTTTTAATTTTTTTTATTTTCAGCACCCCCATGTTTGCAAGCCACTGCCCTTAGCTTAAACAGCCGAGATCGGCCAAAAAAAAAAATAAAAGTTTTATTTTTAAAAAATGTAAGTTCCTTTTATTGCCAATGGCCTTATATTTGGCCATTGGCTTGTCTGCTCAACATAATACATGCTTTTCACGAGCTGTCATGCCTCCGTTTTGTCAGATGCAAAAATGTATTTAGCTAATAGATGAACACATTTTTGCACTGACACTGTTCCGATATGGAATCTGTTCAGCTTGCTGGATCACAAAATTACCTCATTTGCATGGTTTTCAACAGCAAATGAGGTGATTTGCATACTGAATGGAATTCCATGCAGGAACAGTATAGGGCTGCTCATACACGTGAAAATGGCCCTATTCTGGATCGCACGGCAGCCATATTGCGTGCAGGAGTGGTTATACTGTTCCTGCACAGAATTTGGCTGTCCGTGAATCCGGCCCATTATATGTAACTTTAGCAAAGATATGAAAATTAACCATTGTAGGTTATAGCATTTAGAAGTACAACATTATATGCATATACTAATTGTAATGAAGGGAAATCTTAATTCATCAGATTTTAGTCTATGTAGTGATAAATATAAATATTATAAAAACAAGAGACATTAATTATAATTTAAGAATCAAGTGTAAAAAAGAAAGGAAATGATATAAGAATAATGCTAGAAGTTATAAGATGGTGTAAGTTAAGACTTTGTGACACAAATTCATAGACTTGCAAAATATGCATGTATAGAACTGAAATATATTATTTTATAGTATTAGAGGGTTTATTTATAAGAGAAGGGGAGGCAGTTAAAACAGAATTTTCTGATCATCTTGCAATATGAAAACACGGAATATCTAAACATAGGCAAAGGAATAAGAAGGATAACTGAGAAAGCATGGAATGAAGAAGGAAAGATATTAATAATACAGTTATGAAAAGATCATATTAATATAAGAACATTTTTTTTATAAAAAAATGGTCTGAATGGTGGATGAGGAAAATATAAACAATGTTTGTTTTTTTTTACAGTGGCAATATGATGTGAGAAAATTAGAGAAAGAAAAATATAAAAGAACATATAACAATCCATTGGAAAGATTTAGAACATAATGATAGAAAGTACTTTTCAAAGACAAAAATACAGCAATTGTTATATAAACAAATATATTTTTTGCAAGAAAAAAGAGAATTATTGAGTTACTTAAGCAGATTAGTAAAGGAAGATGGTATTGTAATGAAAGAAATAAAAAAAATAAAAAGCAGAATAGAAATGACTCAGGAAGAAATTATGAATAGTGTAGTACAATATATACAAGAAATGTTTAAAGAAAAAAGAACACATTGAAAAAACACAGAAAGTAAAAATGTTAACAGAAAAAAAATAGTTCGAAAATTAGATTTATTTAAAGTAGTGAGATAAAGTATCAGGACTAGTAACGATAGCTAGTTGCAATACTAGATTGAATAGGGTATGAAATGCATAAAAAATTAAGGGATTGGCAAAAAATACTTTTTAAAGGTTTTGTATGAATGGTTAAATAAAAGCTTCATCTATAAACAATTATGTAGTGGAATACTTAAATTCATATGGAAGGAGGAATATAGAAGACAATTAAAAAAATGGAGACTGCATTGAATAATAATGATCTTTAGAAAAATAATAGAAAAGAGATTTGAAACTAAAATGGAAAATATTAAGGAAACTAGTATATATATATATATATATATATATATATATATATATATATATATATATATATATATATTTATAGTCCCCAGAATTCAGTAAACTTCTGTGCAGGAATAGCTTATTCCTGCATGGAAACGACCGTTTAAGAGGAGCACGGCAGCGTGCCATGCATAGTTATGAAGGCGCTCTGCCTCTGCTCCTAAATGGACACGGAGCATGGATGAGTGCAGGGGGTGTGTCTGAGAGCAGAGCTCTTACAATATACATGCCCCTGCACACAAGAATTGCCATTTGGTAATTACAATGAGTGAGAATGCTCATATAGTGGGTTGCTACCTTTTCAAATGCCCAAAGTGGGACTTTTAATGTACAAATGTGACATGTTGCAGGACAAAACACACCCACAGCCATTACAAAGGTCAAAGCCTCACTTTCCAGGAAAACCCTATGCTCATAGCAGCAGAAACACACCAAGATTTCTGTCAAATGTGCAGATGCACACAGAAATCCACAGCAATAAGTCAAATCTGTCCCTTCTTAGAGAAAATAACAATAGAATTTTTTTTTATTAATCGGATTAAATTTAACCGTAGTTGCATGGATTTGCCCATTACTTATCTAAGCATACTCTAGCTTAAATGGCACAAGAAGGCAAATAGCAAACTTCATTCAATAGAAGTAGTACTGCAATAGTGTAGTGGTTAGAGTGTTCAATTTGCGAGCAGTCATTCCCGGTTTGATCCTTACTGTGGTAAAATCCATTTTCCATGTGAAAAGAATTCATTAATTTTTTTTTTTGCTGTATAACCTACTAAATAACATATATTTGTGAACTGGAGTACTGCATTAAGTGCAGATGTGTGGTGTCATTGTGATAATGTGGTAAAATCCACAGATAAACACAAGTGCCCCATACAGTATATGTACACATGAATAAGGGATTCTAAACAAAGTTATAATATGTAATGAATTGTAAATCAATGCCATACAGCAAATAGTGTAAAAAAATGTATAAAGTGTCCAAATCTACCACTTTCCCATGACCCATTTTTCTTTTCTTTCTAGATTAGTGCGGGGGTAAGCGGGAGTAAGCACCTGTATACAGTAGTAAGCATGTTTAATCCTGTTTGCACAGGGGTAAGCAATGCCTACACAGGATAAGCAATTTAGAGGCTGACTGTAAGAATATTTAGCCAGAAGTTAGCATTGTGTACCGTCACGCAAACCCACGCAAACCTGCTTACAACTGCTTAAAAGTGCCTTAGTCATTCTGCATCCAACAGCCCTTGTTCTGCCCAGCAACAAAATGATCAGCCTTTCCAAGTCTCAAACTCAAAACACTGCACAACATAACCATAGTGATTTACCACTGCACCATAACAGCTGTACATAAACTTGAGGTAAATTCAAACAGATCCTCAGTATAGCAAAATCACATTTTACATGTGAAAGGAATTTATAAACAATTCTTTTGTTGTATAACCTACTAAATAACATATATTTGTGCACTGAAGTACTGCATTAAGTCCAGATGTGAGGTGTCATTGTAATAAAATGGTGAAATCCCCCGATAAACAAAAGTACCTCAAACAATGTACGAACACATGAATCACGGATACTAAACAAATTTATAACATGCTATGAATGATAAATCAATGCCAAACAGGAAATAGTGTAGTGTACAAATTTAAAAATAAGCAATGCTAAGCATTCCACACCTCTGCTTACCAGGTGTAAGCAATGTGTAGCCCAGATAAATAGATTTGCCCATTGGTATGCCCCTTTAATCAATGCCAACCTTAGGTAAGCAGGTTTGCCCATAGCTTAGCATTTTCAAAACCATCCAGTCATGGGAAAGTGCGGGCAATTGGCCCTATTTAAACTTCACAGGTGGGAATACATCTCATAACTGGTTGCAGCTTCCTCCTGTAGGCACAATGGCTGGGGTTGGGGAAGGATTGCACTTCTGAGTGAAGCGCTGGTGCATCAAGGAGTCTAAGGTCATGGCAGGACTCCTGGTAAAAGACCATGAAGAGAGACTGCTGCAGGGCCAGTACCAGGGTTCCCAATATAAAGCAGAAGCCTGGGACCATCTCGCCCATGACCTCACCAGTGCCACTGGCATCCCTCAAACTGGTGAGCAGGTCAGGCATCACTATTCCGACCTTAAATGGAGGAAGAGGGAGCTCTTGGATCAGTTGATCCAAGAAGCTAGGTAGAGTGATGTCCCAGCAGTCTGTAAGTACTCATTCTACTAACTGTTTAATAATTGCCTATCTCATGTATATTATGGATAGGTATGGATAAATATTCCTCTATGTCTCTGACAGCTGCAATGGAGCGGGCTGTGAATCAGGATGCCCATGCATGTAGGCTGCAAAGGCTGCATTGTGAAGCAGGTTAGTAATAATCTTGCATATACCGTCATAAGAAATAAATCTAAAAGTAGTAGAAAGTTAATTGCCAATATAAAACCTGTATTATGAATGGGATGTACTGAATAAACCAGAAAATATGTCAGGAAGAATCTCATATAGGTTGTATGTAAATAAAAGGGTAACAGGCTGGCAATAAAGGTCTAACTCCTGGACTGCTTGTATTTACTCTGGTATCATATGGTAATGTAGTGTTGCATTCTCTGAATAGTACTGTTGTATTAAGCACTGTTACCCACACTGTGCTACATAAATAAAATGTGTAGGAATGTCTGTATATGACTGTTGTAATCACAAGGTCATATTGTACAACTGAGGGAGACTTAGACAGAAAACAGTGAAAAGATACACAGCAAAATCCAAATAGCACACTCAACTGAGATATAAATTGTTGTATTTTTAGCACATGCAGCCATGGTTTGAATACTGGGAGTGGTAGTAAGCTGTATGCATAATCATACTCCTCAACTGTACAGATTTTGTCAGAAAGTTCAGATAATTGGCTTAATTTTTCTGCCTGTCACCATGTCCCCCCTGGCAAATCAGTGAGATGATATCAGAAGTTTAGGCAGCAAATAATGACATGCAAATGATGGTCAGACATCATAACCATCAGAAAAATATCTATAAGAACAAACCTGTCACTCTAGCAACTCACCAAAATGTTATGAGAGTAATATGCAAATGATGTCCCGTCTCTATCCCCATGTTGTGAAGCTATGACCAGAGTGTGTGCAGTAACATTGTGAGAAGTATGTGCATAATAATAATATGGAATCTGGTAATATGTGTGGCGACATTCAAGTAGTGTTAAACATTCCCTCCTCAGGTCTGTCAGATAAGAAAACTGTGAAAAATATAAAGATTGAAATCCTGGACTGGTACTGTTTATCTGGTATTGTATGACATTGTTAGTGTTGCATTTACTCTGAAAAATAATGTATTACTCATCACTGTCACCCACACTGTGCTAGATAATAAAAATGTCTAGGAATCCCTATATAAGACTGTTGTAATTACAAGGTCAGATTGTAAAACAACGGGAGACTTATAGACAGAAAACAGTGAAGAGATATACAGCAATATCTAAACAGCACACTCAACTGTGATGCACACTGTTTTATTTTTAGCAGACACAGCCATGGTTCAAATCCTGGGAGTGGTAGTAAGCTGTATGCATAATCATACCCCTGAACTGTACAGATTTGTTCAGAATGTCCAGATAATTGGCCCATATCTTCTGCCTGTCACCCTGTCCCCCTGACAAATCAGTGTGATGATCTCTGAAATTTAGGCAGCGTTTAATCACATATAACTGATTGTCAGACCTGTAAATATTCAAAAAATGTATATGAAAACAAACCTGTCATTGTAGCAAGTCACCAAAAGTTTATGAGGGCAATTGTCAAAATATGTCCCAGTTCCACCTGCATGTTGTCAAGTCTTGATCAGAGTGCATGCAATAAGAGATTGAGAGGTACGTGCATAACATCAACCTGGAATCTGGGAATATCCGTAGAAACAGTCAGGTAATGTTAACAAACAATATCTCCACAGGTATACCAGGTAAGAGGTGTATACTGTAGGTAAAACACAGTTCATATATATACTTATCTACAAACATACCACTGTCCAAACTAAGGCCATAGGGTAGTGTAATAATACCTGTAAGGTACAGATTACAGCAGTGACTAAGAAAGTTGTGAGAACTACAGGGATATGCAGGTTGTTAATTGGCATCTCCCTCTTCCTCCCACCATATCTGCAACAATAATCTAAATACACAACTCAATGGGTATGTGGACAATTAAATCTACTGTTGGGACATATGCACTATTGTTTAATAAATATTGAAATGTGTTTCTATGCATGTGCCATGTTGAAATACACCCACATTGGTGGTATGCTGCCATCAATGTAACCTGCATGCTGTTGTAATGGCCACTGTGGTTCCATATATGCATGTGCTCTGTTTGCTATGCAACTGTTCCATATCTGGTGTTTTGGGTTAATGGGAATATCTATGCATGCTGTTATACCTAATCCTGTAATGTGTTTACTATTACTAACCCACATATGTTATAAAATTGCAACACCATAGTACATTTGGGAAGGCCAGTCCCAGTGGACCCACCTCTCTCACCTCATCTGGCCATGGCACCAGGAACTAGCATGTCTGGGGCCCATCCTGGGACTTCCTCGTCCACTGGTCCTGTACCACCTTCGGGTGGAACTGCTTCATGGAATGGGGCTCACACCCCCCGGGAGCAGGTGTGGACAGGAAACTGTCACAGGTCATGAGGTCCGGGATCTGGTGCATAGCGAGCTCTGCAGGGACTTTGGAGATCTTTGGCTGGCTAAGACCTGTATGCTATCAATTGAACGCATAAGTGAAGCTAAGTAACTTTTATCTGCACTTTTATCAAATAATACACGATTTAAAGTAATTTGTTTGTGTTGCATTGAAGAATATCTAGCTGGAAGCTGTGACTCTGTTTTTCAGTAGTACAAGTGGTATTTCAGTTAAGGCTTGTTAAAAAACCTGCATAGCCAGTGATAGTGGGGGTAGTTTCCTTCATTGTTATTCAGTTTCTGTCTTATACAAGTGGTACAGTGAATTATCTTCTGTTTAAACTGTGAGCTTTGGCTGGCTAAGACCTGTATGCTATCAATTGAACACATAAGTGAAGCTAAGTAACTTTTATCTGCACTTTTATCAAATAATACATGATTTAAAGTAATTTGTTTGTGTTGCATTGAGGAATATCTAGCTGGAAGCTGTGACTCTGTTTTTCAGTAGGTTCCCGCTCACCCTCCCTGTTTTTGTCTTGGTGTTGATCTTGGTGGCTTTGAAACTGCCCGCCCCTCTTGTAAATTTGCACTTGGATACTCCTCCTGGGCCCATTTCATTTGCTCACTCAAAAAAAAAAAAAAAATGTATCTGCTTGTACTGTATTTGTGTTTCTTCCTACTTTATTTTGCTTTTGCATCATCTTAAAAGTACTCAATTGTATTTATTACTGCTTGGTGTAACTCACTCTAAACCTTTTAGTTTAAGCACTTGGGCTTCAGACCAGTTGTTTTACATTAAGAAGGTTTGTGGTCTGCACTGTAGTGGCAGGACAGGTAGCTTACATCCTTCTAAGTTGGCAACTGCTGATTGAGGGCTCAGTGTTTGTTATTCTAAAAGTGTATTCATTCTGGTTTAAGCACTTGGGCTTCTGGCCAGTTATTTTACATTAAGAGGGTTCGTGGTCTGCACTCTTGTGGGAGGAGAGGCTGGACTCTGCCCTTCTGAGCTGGGAATTTCTGGTTAAAGGCTTATAGTGCCTGCATATTTGAACTGATTCTTACTGAAATTGGTACACCTTGTTTGCTGTAGCATAGACTAGATCCAGGCCTGCTGAATCTAGCTTTGTTTGTATGCTTGTTTGCTTGTTATTTCCCTGAAATGCTAATTCCACCTAAAATGTGGCTTTTCAATGCTTCTGTGGATCCCTAGTGATATCTGCATTGATTACTGTACTTATTTCCTTGTTTCACTTGAAAGAAAGTTACTGTTTGTCGTTTTTGCATTTAAGTTACCTGTAACACACTGCATTTAAGTTACCTGGCACTTGCTCACTAAAGCAATTATATAAGTCAGCACTAAAAAATTAAAAGCACTACACCCTCACAAACTCCCCTTGAGTACCTTGTTCCCCACTGGCCCTTTTTTTCAATTATAAAGGAATTCCTAATACTATTCTAGCATGTCCAAAGGTCAGTTGTCAATCTTCTCTCCGGTCCAGCTGGTGAATCTGGGAATCTTGAGGCAATGTTACAACTGCCTCATGTACACAGACAACCCTCTCCTCCTCCCAACAAATTCCAACACATGTGAAAGATGCAACCATATAGCCAAACTGGAGGCTAAGCTCTCTCAACTCAGTACTGGTGTAACCAGTCAGGAGGAGAAGGAAACCACACTCACTACAATTCCAGTCTCACATAGACCTACCACGACAGCAAACCAAACACATAAACACACAAAAACATACTCAGAGGCTCTAAATAAAAATCTGCCTAAGCAGCAGAGACCTCCAAAGCAGACACCCAAACAACCACTACCGCAAAACAAAACATGTGCAACACATAGCTCACAAAGCCAGTGTGCTGAACAGTCACAGCCCTTAAGGCTAAACAACACACCTGATACACTTGTAATAGGTGACTCTATCGTTAGGCACACTGACGTCCCACTCACCAGGCTGAACAAGGAGAAGGTCACGGTGAGCTGCCTGTTGGGTGCTAGGATCCGCCACATAACACAAGCACTCAGGTCACTCCAAGCCAAGTACAAATATGATACTGTCATTGTCCATGCTGGTGTGAATGACCTCAGATGTACCTCCCTAGACTACATGAAAAGAGACATAGAGGCGCTCTCTGAGCATGTAGCCCAGGCCGGTATGACCCTGACCTTGAGTAGCATCTTACCCTCACAAAGAATGATGCCACAATATGAAGACAAGATGATTAATTTCAACAATTGGCTTAATTACTGGTGTCATTCAAAGGGGATCCAATGCTTGTCAGCCTGTGATGACATTCTCGACAAGCCACGATGCTTCGCTAGGGACGGCTTGCACCTGTCACCCTTGGGCTTTCAGATATTGGCAAAGGCTCTTGCTACCCCCATAGTGCCTTTTTTAGGCAAGGCTCAAAAGACAAACCCTCCTCCATAGGTATCACAAGGGATAAGAAACTAAGTGTAATGCTACTCAATGCCAGAAGTCTAAACCTCAAGATGCATGCACTCGAAACTCTCCTTAGCATGGAGAACATCGATATCTGTGCAGTAACAGAAACCTGTTTCAAGGCTCCCGAGAGCACCCCAGCACTACCAGGTTATACCTCATACCATGCTTTTGGCCCCAAAACTTGGACCAAACCAGAAAAGGAGGGGAGTATCAATATTAGATCAAAGATACCCACTCGTACAGGTTGGTGGCACAGCTTGAAGCATCAGAGACTATCCATATGCAACTAACAGTGGGTAAAACTGCCTTCCAGTTTATAGCCTGCTACAGACCACCCTCCCAAACCCAGGAACCCCATTCAGCCTTCCTGAGAACATTGGAAAATATGAAGGTCTCTCCAAACACCATTATATTGGGTGACTTCAACTACCCAAACATAGACTGGGAGCATTACTCTAGCTCCAACACCCTAGCTCAAAGGTTCCTAGAATTTATAAACTGAAATGCTATGGAACAACTTGTTACCACTCCCACAAGAGGGGAAAACATACTGGACTTGATCATCACCAACATGGGGACTCTATGCTCCAGACCAGAAGCATATCCCTCACTGGTAAGATCAGACCATAAACTAAACTCACTGGATATTCACATCCCGACCCCACCCCCTGCCCAGAAAACCACAGTGAAAAACTTCCCTAAAGCAAATTTCACACTTCTCAAAACTGAGGTGGAATCCTTCAAAGCCCTCGGGCCTGTGGAATATATGGCCCAGACCGCAGAATCCTTTATAAACGCATTCTATGAACACCTTCAGGAATGCATGGATCATGCAATCCCAAATAAAACCAAGACCCAATCCTCCAAAGGCAGATGTCCTGTCTGGTGGACCCAGCCATAAACAAACTATACAATAGAAGGAGGAAGCTACTACATGATAGAGCAAAATCCCAAAAAGGGAAGGCATCTCTGATCAGTGTTAGCAAAAACTATGGGCACTCATAAAATCATCTAAGGCCAGCTTTGAGAGAAAAATTGCACAGGACACTAAGGATAATCACAAGGCTTTCTTTAGTTATGTTAGGAACCTGGGTGGGAATTCCCAGATATGCTCAGAATTAGTCCAAAATGACAAAAAATACACCGACCCCACAGACATTGCCAACATCCTAGCTGACAGGTTCAGTGCAAACTCCCCCCCCCCCCACCAAAAGGGCAAATATCTATCCCAGCAGAGTGCTGCCCCCCCTGACATCTCAGATGCTCAGGTAAGAGCCGCCCTCTCCAAAGCAAAAAACACAGCATCAATGGGACCAGACGGTGCCCCGGGCTGCGTCCTACATGAACTCCAAGAACAGCTAAACCCAAACATAAAACTGCTGTTCAATCTCAGCCTTACCACATATGTACCCAAAAAGTGGCGTACAGCAACCGTGGTCCCTCTCCACAAAGGTGGTGCCTCAACGGATCCTGGAAACTATCGCCCCATAAGCCTGACTAGCTTGATCTGCAAAGCTATGGAAAGGATCATCATGGACCTTATAAATAAAGATATTGGGGACCTACAGACACTGGATCCTACCCAGTTCGGCTTTGTTAAGGGAAGATCCTGCCTCTTAAACCTGGTTGATTTCTTTGAAACAGTCACCAAGGCCATTGACGAGGGGAAGGTGGTCCACACAGCCTACCTGGACCTCGCAAACGCCTTCAATACAATACCCCACTGGCATTATAGATAAGCTCACCAGCTTAAATATAAACCCCTATGTCACTAGATGGGTTGCAAACTGGCTCAAGGACAGAACCCACATGGTTAGAATTGCTGGAGCCATGTCAGACTCCAAACCAGTTACAAGTGGCGTCCCACAAGGCTCAGTCCTGGGACCTCTCTTGTTCGGTATATATTTCTCGGAGGTACAGTCCAACATGGAAGGACTGTGGCTGACCAAGTTCGCAGATGACTGCAAACTGGGTGCCATAATCGACTCTCCAGCTGACACAAGCATCCTCCAAAAGGGCCTCATAGAAACAGACAACTGGTGCCAGAGCCATGGCCTCAAGCTAAATGCCAAAAAGTGTATAGTCATCCCCTTTGGCAAAAACAAAGTGCCCACAAATTACCACATATGTGGTAATCCATTAAGTACGGAAGAAGTAATTAGGGACCTGGGGACCCAAGTTGATAGCAATCTCTTGTTTGACAACCGCGTGGCCAAAGTGGTTAGAAAAACTTTTTATATAGCCCACCTAATCATGAAGGGATTCACATATAGATCAAGGGAGGTCATCGTGCCTCTTTACTCATCCCTCATCAGGCCCATAATTGAGTACAATGTCCCTTTTGGGATGTACCTTACCAGACACCTGCAGCAACTGGAAAGACCCCAAAAGTACCTCACCAAGAGGATCAAAGGGCTCAAACAGATGCCATATGCTGCCCGGTTAAAGAAACTCCAGCCCTACTCAGTGGCATACCACCTTCTCAGAGGTGATCTGTGCCTGACATATAAAGCCATGTCCAATCCAGAATTAATGGACATGCTGCACCTCAGAAAATCCAAATCCCATCGAGCTACATGCTTGAGAGACTTGTACCTCAGCACTGAAATAAATAGGACATGCTGGAGGGACAGATTCATTACCCAGAGGCTCCCTTCACTCTCAAATAAAATCCCAGTCCAGGTAAGGCAGAGTCCCTCACTGACTCTCTTCAAGAGGAATCTTGATGAGTGGATGGGGGATTGTAGGTTTACCCTGGGTATCACTTCTGCGTCACTGTTAGACAGAGGCACAGTATACTAACCTCGAAAAAGGGCATAGCAAAATTAATTTAAAATGGGTGGCGAAAGCCAAACACACTCTGGCTAGGCTTATAAATGCCCTAAGGCAGATAGCCTAGTATGAACCTATGAACCTATGAACCTACACCAGCTTGAGGGCTGCATGGTGCATTTAGAGGGTCAGCCTGCCCCTCCTACCCAGCCCCTACGCAGCCATCTTTGGGGCAAGGAAAGTGGAGTGGTGACTGTCCATGGGTGGGGACCTTAGTGCCACTGTTTCCATTTGGGGTATCATGGGCTTCCGACTTCGAAACACCCCTCCCCATCCAAGGTGTTTACCCCCCACATGTGTCATATACTGCCCATGTATGTTGTCTTGTCTGTCTTGCCTGTCATCCTACCCAAACTACCTCCCCAAATATACCTACTATCCTCCCCCAACATCCCACTATCACCTTAAAAAAAGAAAAATGGGCAATCTGTTCCCTAAAAAAAATCTCACCCCATACATAGCTGTCCATTTTGCACACATATACTTTTAATTATTTTAATTATTTGAAAAAAATACTTTTTGCAAATAATACAGTATTTAAATTGATTTAACTGTGTTGCAGGAATATTAATTCAACTGGAAGTTTTGACTCTACTGTTCAGTCAGTGCTTGCTTGAATTTTATTATTTGTTAGTAATTGCAGGTGTGGGGGTAGTCACATTCTTTGATTTCCTGTCCTTGCCTATTTAAGTTGTACAGTTTGAAATACTTTCTGCTTAAAAACCTCTGCTTTGGCCGGCTAAGATCTAGCTGTATTCAACTGGACGTATAAGAGAATTTAAGTACCTTTATCTGCACTTTTTTCAAATAATACAGTATTTAAATTGATTTAACTGTGTTGCAGGAATATTAACTGAACTGGAAGTTTTGACTCTGCTCTTCAGTTAGTCTCACCCACTCTCCCTGTTTTTGTTTTGGTGTTAATCTTAATGGCCTTGAAACTGCCCGCCCCTCTTGTAAATTTGTGTTTGGATACTCCTTTTGGGCCCATCTCATTTGCTCACTCAACTGAGTGCAGTGAGATCATATTCTGATTTCAGGCACTCCTACTGTGTACAAAGAGAGCATCTGGGAAACAGAAAAAAATTTAAGCTTGTTTCCTGCCTTTCCTGTTAAGTGGTATAGACTGTTTGTAGGCTTCTGAGCCCCCAAGCCCTTCTGTGTTGGAGGGAAGCCTTCTAGCTTAGTTTTTTTTTCTTATAACTAGCCAATTTTCTAGTTTCAGCACTCAAATCTGTTTCTTTGAACTCAGCACTTGTTCAGAACTCATTGTAAGCACTACATAAGCTGCAAATTACTACAGCACTCAACTTTCCTCACTTGTCTAGTGGAAAGCAGTTTTTAGTACTTAATAAATAAGCACTTATCCAGGCATGTCTAAAGGTCAGCTCCCAGTGATTTCTCCTGTCTACCTGATGAATTTGGGCATCTTGGGGCAATGCAGCAATTGCCTCATGTACACAGACAACCCTCTCCTCCTACCACCCAACACTACAACCTGTGAGAGATGCACTTATATAGCCAAACTGGAAGCAAAGCTCTTCACCCAAGACTGGACTAGACAGTCAAGAGGCGAAGGTAAACACTTGCACCACACCACACTCATCACATAGTCCCTCAAAACCTACACCACCAAAACACACACATAGAAACACAAAACACACACCTACATTCATGGAGGCTCTCAATAAAAACCTGCCCAAGCATCAGGGACATCCAAAGCATAAACGCAAGCAAACTCCACTCCCCAACACAACCCAAATGACACATAGCCCACAAACTCAGTGTGCCACTCAACCACAGCCCATAAGGCATAACAACATACCCAACACTCTAGTCATAGGTGACTCTATAGTCAGGCACACTGATGTTCCACTCACTAGACTAAACAAGGAGAAAGTTACTGTCGGCTGCCTGTCAGGTGCCAGGATCCACCACATAACGCATGCACTCAGGTCACTCCACAATAAGTACAAATATGACACTGTCATTGTCCATGATGGTGTGAATGACCTGAGATGTACCTCCCTGGACTACATGAAAAGAGACATGGAGGAGCTCTCCAATCTTGTATCCCAGTCAGGTATGACCCTAATCCTGAGTAGCATCCTGCCATCACCCAGGATGATACCACAGTACAAGGACAAAATGATTGACTTGAACAATTGACTAAGCTTCTGGTGTCATTCTATATTCATTAAGGATATCCACAGCTCCAGGCTAGTTGCACAGCATAATGCATCCGAGATTATCCAAGTGCAGCTAACTCTGGGCAAGACCACAATCCAAATTGTAGCCTGCTATAGACCCCCCACCATGCCCCAGGATTCACACTCCTAATTTCTTGATACACTGGAAAGTATTAGGGTACAACCCAACACCCTAATAATGGGAGATTTCAACTACCCCACCATTAACTGGGAAAACTACTCATGTACCAAGTCTTTTGCTCAACGTGTTCTAGAATTCATAAATTCCAACGCCTTGGATCAACTTATTCACATCCCCACCAGGGGCAGCAATATCCTAGACCTGGTCATTACCAACATGGGAAACCAGTGTTCCACACCAGAGGTCAATTCCTCGTTGGTCAGATCCGACCACAAGCTAATCAGCCTAGACATCCACATCCCACCCCAGCCCCAATTAGGGAAACCATCGTAAAAACTTCTCAAAAGCCAACTTCACACTTCTTAAGACAGAAGTGGCAAACTTCATGACACCCATGCAGACGGACAATAGAGGTATGACTGCCAAATCCTACACAAATGCACTTTATAAGCACTTACACGAGTGCATGGATCATGCTATCCCTAATAGAACCAAGATGTTATCCTCCAAAATAAGGAAGCCAATCTGGTGGTCCTCTGCCATAAATAAACTCTACAACAGAAGAAAGAAACTGTTGCAAAAAAGAGAAAAATCCCATGACTGGAGGAACTCCCTGGTCAACCTCAGTAAGAAGCTGAGATCCCACATAAAATCCTCCAAAGCTAGTTATGAAAACAAAATTGCCACTGACTCTAAAGACAACCAAAAGCATTCTATAGCTATGTCAAGAATCTAAATGGGAACACTCAGATCTGCTCTGAGTTACAGCATAATGGCACTAAATATACAGAACCAACTGATATTGCCAACATCCTAGCAGATAGGTTCAGTGCTAACTTTACCCCTTTCTCACCCCCTAGAGGGCCCATCTCTATACCGGAAGAATGCAAAGTTCCTATAATCACGGCTGCACAGGTAAAAAACACACTCCCCAAAGCCAAGAACACAGCATCCATGGGACCTGACAATATCCCAGGCTGCATTCTACATGAACTACAGAATGAACTGGCACCCTACCCAAGTGCCATGTTCAATCATAGCCTCACCTCAGGCTTTGTACCCACTGAATGGCGCACCGTGACAGTTATCCCACTCCACAAAGGGGGAGCCACGACGGACCCCAGGAACTACCATCCCATTAGCCTGACGAGCCTGGTCTGCAAGGCCATGGAACGTATCATCGTGGAACTCATAAACAAAGACATTGGTAATCTCCAAACTCTGGACCCTACTCAGTTTGGATTTGTAAAAGGCAGATCATGTCTCCTAAACCTGTTTGATGTCTTTGAAGCAGTCACCAAAGCCATAGATGAGGGTAAAATGGTTCACACAGCTTATCTAGATCTCGCCAAGGCTTTCAACACCATCCCTCAGTCTGGAATTATAGATACACTCACTAAACTAGGTATAAATCCCTATGTCACAAGATGGGTTGCCAAATGGCTCGTGGACAGAACCCACACTGTGAAAGTAGCGGATTCCAAATCTGACATCAGACCAGTTACAAGTGGAGTACCACAGGGTTCAGTCCTGGGTCCTCTCCTGTTTGGTATTTACTTCTCTGAAGTGCAGGCCAACACAGAAGGTCTTTATTAACAAAGTTTGCAGATGACTGCAAACTAGGAGCCATAATCGAAACTCCTAACGATGTGGACAAACTACAAAAGGGCCTCACTGAGACAGATACCTGGTGTCAAAGCCATGGCCTGAAGCTCAATGCCAAATAGTGTATTGTCATCCCCTTTGGTAAAAACTCTGTACCCATGAACTACCACATAGCTGGTAGTCTACTTAATGCCAAAAATGTGATAAGAGACCTTGGGACACAGGTGGACAGTAGTCTCTCCTTTGATAGTCACATCACCACAGTGGTCAGGAAATCCTTCTACGTGGCTCATCTCATCACAAAAGGATTCTCATCCAGAAAAAAAGAGGTCATTGTTCCCCTCTACTCATCACTCATTAGACCCATTATAGAGTACAACGCCCCTTTTGGTATGTACCTCACAAGACATCTACAACAACTGGAAAGACCACAGAAATACTTCACAAAGAGGATTACTGGCCTCAAACAGATGCCCTATGCAGACCATCTCAAAAAACTGCAGCTTTACTCCATCGCATATCACCTACTCAGGGGTGATCTCTGCCTAACATACAAAGCTATGTCAAACCCAGAGCTGTTGGACATGCTCCACTTAAAGAAATCCCAATCCCTCCGAGCTACACACTCTAGGGACCTTAACCTTGTCACCACAATAAACAGAATATGCTGGAGGGATAGATTCCTGTCCCTGAGACTTCCCATACTCTGGAACAGACTACCTATCTATGTCAAACAGAGCTCCTCATTAGCACTCTTCAAGAAAAATCTTGATGATTGGATGGGAAATGGGAAATTCACCCTGGGGATCACTTCTGTGGCTCTGCACGACAGGGGCACATGAAAATATATTTTTCTTGGGTGGCAAAAGCCAGGGTACATTTTTTGGCTAGGCTTGTATGGGCCCTAGGGCCGATAGCCTAGTACCTACCTATGAACCTATGAACATGTCAGCAGGACACATGTAATCTGGTGCAATTTGCTTCACAACATATTATTGTTGTCCTCGCCCCTGTCTCAGGGGTTTGAGTGTCCAAATCTACCTCCAAATTCAGTGTATATGCACAGCTGTTGCAGTAAAAGAAATGGCCAGCTATGGACCTTTCCTAAACCCATCCTGCACATCTAGCTATTTTCTCTATTGTCTTTCCTGCTTTGTGCCCCTTTTTCACCACTTTCCTATCACCTCTTTTTCTTTTCTTTTAAAGAAATTAGCACAGGGGTAAGCAGAAGTAGACACTTTTAAGTGGTAGTAAGCATGTTTAATCCTATTTGCGTGGGAGTAAGCAATGCCTACACAGGATAAGCAATTTAGAGGTTAACTGACTGTAAGAATATTTAACCAGAAGTTAGCACTGCTTACCATCACGTGAAACCATGCAAACCCACTTACACCTGCTTAAAACTGCCTTAGTCACTCTGTATCCAACAGCTCTTGTTCTGCACAGCAACAAAATAATCAGCCTTGCACGCTTCAAACCCAGGACCCTGCACACAATAGCTAAAGTGATTTCCACTAAGCCATGTCACATATAAATAAATCTGATGTTTTCTCAAACATCATCCAGCACAGTCATTCAACAGTAGAGGAAATGCATTTATATATGTAGATATATATATATATATATATATATATATATATATATATAAATATAAACAGACATATTTATGTATGTGTGTGTATATATATATATATATATATATATATATATATATATATATATATATATCGAGAGAGAGAGAGAGATAAAAGAACACAACAAATACATATATGACCAAAGGCACCATTAATGAAGGTGAGGGGGCCCAATTTAAGTACCTCTTGTAATTATTGATATCACCCCATCTTCCACAGCCAAACAGATCTGCCTTGCAATACAGTACCAACACTTCAAGTCTCATACCCAGGACCCTACACAACATAGCCACAAGAAGTTAACAGTAATCTCACCTGTACAATGTCAGGATGGTATCAATAAAATATCATGCAGAACAGTCTGTCTACCATAGGGAATGTACAATGTGGAAGCAGTAAACATTCCAATGATACATATACACTCATACATATATATGCAGATATATATATATATATATATATATATATATATATATATATATATATACACACACATGCACATATATTACTACATATAGATATGTATAGGAAGCTACATATTTAGAGGGTGCACAGCATATTAAACTGCCAGTATTCGTACAGTTGCCACCTTTTAAAATGGACAGTGTTTGATTCTCTCATACAAAAGACAATTATTGCATGCAACATATACCCACAGAGAAGTCAAAGGATCTGACACCACACATAGATTTGCATATATAACAAATGTTTATCTGTGTACTATTTCAGTTGTATATGCCATTTCATATAGCAAATAGGTGTTTGAAATACATACTAACTGAGTAATGCAGCTCTCAAGCAAAACATTTTATACACTAATCTGAAAGCATAACATATGTTGCTGTCCAGGCCAAGGCCTTCAAGTAGTACAACAGTAAAGAAACTCTGGCCCAGAAGATAAGAATCAATCAACAGGAATTAATGAAGATGTAGTTCAGCAGCCTCCAATTATACTCTGTACTCATCCCCTAGGGGGAAAAGAATTAAGTTGTCACAATGAAGATGTATCTGTTACATAACAACGCTTAACTTAAAACATCACTTTTACACTGACAAACAGAACTGTCTATAAGACAGTAAGCACTAGCTCACCAATGTTCCCAAGGTGAAATGTATAAAAATTGTCAGCCATATACCTTAAGGTGTCTTACTACTGATATCCCTCACATGTTGTAACAGCCTAGGTTATAAATTGTGCATACCCCTCCCTCATATAATGACTTACAAGGGCATATAACAGTGTTACATACACTGACCTCAGGACTGTACAAGGATGCACATGTTTTGTTCAGCTGTAGTCCACATATATAGCGACCCTACCCCAGAATATATGTGTGGGGGTCCACAACATCACTGGAATGATGGCAGGAATGCCAACACAACATAATGATAGGCCACTACTTAACAACCTCTTACTGCATGACATATGGACAAAGCCTGGTATATAGGTGGAGGACAGAGGCTGGAACACAAGGCCATATTTGCAATACTGTTGTTACACACTGTGAATGTTGCTTCTGTTATAGGATTTTTGCAACATACTCTTATTTAGGGATATGAAGTCAGAAACACAAATGGATGTAGCCATGTACTGATAACACTCAAAGGACAGAATGCCACTGATATATCTGAGACAAGACCTGTGTGGTGACCAGACAAAACATAACAGCCAATCATCTGCCCATCATATGGATAGGCCCACAGCTGAGAGCTATGCAGACAGACTGTATTCCATGCTAAACTACTATGTACACACAAACCCTGTAAAACTAGCACTATACAATGCATAGAACAACACTACTCACACTGTCCATAGGTCTGGAACCTTATACAAATATGTAGTTAG
>NC_056737.1:1523296713-1523301713 GCF_019279795.1 Protopterus annectens | reverse complement strand
AGTATGAGGTCCTCAGACCTTTTTCCTCTTTATGAATGAAGAAAAATAATCCCCAAACACTGCTGAAGGTCGCTCGTAAGGCAAAACGTAGAACTGTGTATAAAAAGTCCAGGAGCAGACCACCATGAAATGCCAAAAAATATCCAATAAAATCAAATAAAATCACAAAGCTTTTAATAAAAAAACTAACTAAAATGTGAACATAAAACAGGGCTCAACTGTAGATAAGCACTTTCAGCTTTTCAGCCTTCATCAGATCTATGCCATGAGCTCAATTCACTAGTTTAAAATGGATTCTCATCCAGTCAACAGCTTGAGTAAAATTCCTGTATGAGTTTCCTTCCAATGGCACACATAGAGACACACCTCCTCTTTCAATCAATTAAAAATCATAGGCAGTAACTAAAGTTCCTTGAACCTTTTGTTAAGAGATATTCGTTGGTGGGTGGTGCACCCTTAAACAAAGAGCTAAAATGAAAGCGAGGCATACATAACGTGAGCACAAAACATCTTTCTCTTAAACCAAGTCCCTTGCACTCGACATCTCAGATTCAATCCCTGTTTTGATTACCTTTCCGTATCTAACATAAAGGGACAGCTGATCATCCAACCAAATAAAAGTAGGTATATGATGTCATAACTTTTAAGTTTTGTGTTTTACAGCAGGTTAAGATTGACCTCCAAGGTAGGATTACAGATGCTCACTTGGATGTTTGTGAATTAAGGTGGCAGCTGAGATTAAATGCACACAATTATCCTGGTATCAATGAGTTTAGTTCTATTAAGCCCTATCTTAAATTGAAGCATATTTTAGGGCGGTAGTGCAAACATTATTATGGTTTTAGTATTTCGTATTTTTTATTTATTTCTTACTTAAACATTTTTATTTATATACATACATCTCTACATACACATTTTTATATACATTTTTCACTAATATAATATTTTATGTTACAATATATTTATCATTGTTATAGTTGTATAGATTTTAGCAACAATTATTTATATATTCTACTTATATATATTTATATTCATATATTTATATTTTTATTTAGTTTAGTAGGCAGTATTAAACAGAATGTTCAAAAGTTGTTTGCATTCTATGTATCTATTGTAGGCATTTTATAGTATGCAGTGACAATGTGTATACCTTTAAATTTGATTAATTTTGTTTAATTGGATTGATGGGCATTGTATATATATATATATATACATGGTTTTTAATTGTGACTTCAGTATTCTGAAGAAGTCCTATGTGGACGAAACCTAGGTAAACCTTCGTCTGTGTTTCGTTAATAAACCTGTGTTGGCCTGGATTTGTTTTCCTTTTTCTTAATTTTTGGTTCATTGTGGAGGTTTGGTTCATGATGTCATAACATATTTATCCTAAGATGGCCATGTGGATGTACGCCAGCAGCACCAACAGCTGGAGGTCAATGTGGATGTGCCAGAAATCAGAGCTGCTCCTGTAGTGGTAGTACCAGCCCCAGCACTGCAAGGGGAGTCCTGTCCACACCACAACACAGCAGGCCATGTGCATGTTGCCCTGGCTGGTCCCAAGAGGGACCTGGATCCAGCAGACATATGTCATCATCAGGGGAAAGTACCATATCATAGCTTGCACCTGGTGGTGCCCGTGGAACCCCTGGCAGGCACAGTTCTCATGTCCATGGCCAGAGACAGTGAACTGCATACCCTGCCAGGTACAGTCTGCAGCTGTCCAACAAACCCCTGTATAGGGCAGTCACATGGCAGAACTGTGTGCATGCTTACATACACACATCACCAACATAGCTAGGGTAACCCCTTACCTATACACACCACATCACAACAGCCCAATTAATAATTAAACCCCCTCACACACACACACATGATGTCAAACATATGGTTCAGCCTAGGTCTCTGGCAAACCAACAACACACCCAGTGCATATGATGATACCTGTGCCACATCCCTGTCATCCATAACATCGATGGAGTGACAGGCTAATATGGTTCTGATGTACAGGGTGACTGTACTACTGTGTACAAATGTAATGCTGTATAACATGTTGTCCACAGTAAAGTTTAATGCTTACATGTCAAGAAGTGTAGCTGTCCAGCCATGATGCATTATAGCTGGTATTAACACTGAGTGATTGTGGTCTCCATAATGTATTCCGTTTGTGTTGTAGGTGTCCACGTGTCAGCAGGATGTTGGTCTGCTTTTGTTTCCTACAAGGGGTGTGGCACTGTGATGACATTGTGGCTGTGCCATATCCTGGGTACAGGTGTACACATATCACAGGTCTGTATAACAGTTATTGCATGTGCCACATGGCTGATAGGTCTGGGGGTATATGCAGGTGAGTACATGGTGGCTGATGTCAGCAGCCCTTCTACAGTGGACAATGGTAAGTGTACTGGGTGGTACATGTTTGTGTATAACACACACAAAGGCTTTGGTGTTGATGCAATACACAGAGAATACTGTACACATGGATATATTTACTTGTGCAAGGAACCCATTTTAGCCTATGTAATTCCACCAAGACAGAATAGGTGCAACAACACATTGGGAAATAAGCAGTCTGCTAGTTTAATGTAATTGACAATGGTATTGGCAGAGTATATGTCCCTTCCACAATGTAGTGCAATCCTCAACTTGGTAAACATAGGTGCGCTGGTGTGGGTGGCACAGTCCTACCCTTTGGAGGGTGTGAGGTGCTGTAAAAATGCAGATAGTGTGATTGACAACTACTCAACCTGTTAACATGAACTGTATAGTATTACAGCCAGCTAAGTGAGGGGACACACTCAACAGAAATTGCAATCATGGTGACTGTGTCCACAAAAGCCACACCCAGCTATATATACCAACCCCAGTATCGCTGTTCACCTATACAGTAGGGAAGAGGGCATTTGCACATCTACCACTAGTTGCGACGGAATGTATTTCCACAGGATGATACCTGTGAAATGTTAGCATTTGCCAGGCAGTTCTCAGACAGATGACCTCCTGGGACATGTATATTCTGCAAATGGAAGTAGATCCTTTCACATACACACAGACTATTACTTAGCAGCACTGGGACTCGAACCCCTACCTAGATATGAGGTGCTACTGATGTGAGTGGCCTTAATTGCACACACCACACAGCTTTTAGGATGAGGTGTGTTCCAGGTTACATGTTACGTGAAGGACATCCCCAGGCCCTGTACAGTATGGTAATGGGGATGTACTAGTTGTTTATGGACAATACATAGTGTGACATACCATCATATACTAATTGACAAACACATAACAGTCATACACACATCTGAGAGACCTGGTCTTATCAGTGCTAACTACCTTGTCAGTGTGTCCATTCTGTTACAGATAAGTTGGACACAGCACATGCATAACTGGGCTGGATTATGTTATCCGTTACCTGTATGGTTGATGGTGACAGTGGCCCCCATACAGTGGAACATGGGACATGTACTGGGGGTACCATGGTGTAAAGACAGTATACCCAACACCCACATCCCACAGTGGATATTGTATGCACTGAAACCCATGATAATACTCTGACATACCCACCATCACACATTGACCAGGATTGCAATACAACCCCTTGTCTATCACAAGAGTGCTACTACAGGGATATGCATCTAATGCACATGCCACAGGGATAGTAGGGTGATGCATTGTCATGGCTCTCCTACAGTCAGCAACATCACTATCCCTAATACTGTGTGGCAAGGTGTATTGTATTAGGAGAATGTGGCTTCAGAATGCTGTATCCTACAAATATACACACTTGCACACATACACACACTTGCCATTTGTACAACAGTGTTGTGCTGGTACTGCAAGCCCCATGTAGCCCATAGGGAGAAGAGTGTTACAAGGTACATGTAATGTCCAGTACAGCAGAAGCCACATCTAACTATGGCAATGGGGGTGTGTGGTGGGTGTGAAGGGCCTCATGGTATTATCAACTACAGGTCTACAAACACACAGACACTGTTATTCTCAGTAATGCACACATACACATTTGTCAGTACTGGGGTCCATCAGTGCAGATGTTCATAGGTGTGTACCAGGCTACTGTCCATGCAGAGATGGGGAAGTGTAGGGGATGTGTGTACAGTGGCATTATGCCATCTGCCATTTGCCAGCTGGCCATCTATCAACAGATATGACAGGGGTGATCCTCAGGGTGAGACTTACATGCAGCATCAAGTCATCCGGTTGCCTCTTGCAGAGGGCCAGTGAGGTCAACCAGTTGACATGTATGCAACATGTATTACATAATATGGTCAGTTTCTGTCTTAGAGACCTGTACCCAAGCATGTTCTGTTGACTGTGATAGTGTAGTTGCAGTATCCATGGCATGTGGTGCATACAGGATGTGGATTCCTTGCTGTGGCATTCATAACACAGCTGGGCAGACATGTCAGTGTCACTCAAGCATAGATTGCCTGTAAGCAGCCAAGATGGAGTCCTGACATATGCACATCTGTATAGAGGACAGACATACATCAGCTAGCTAACTGGTTATGCAGTAGGATGACTGGGTTGACAGATAGACATCTGACACTGATAGGTATGCCATTAATACATGACAGCAGCCCTTAACGACATGTCCTATACACGTAGTAGTCTACAGTCAATATCCACATGTCAGATCAATATTCAGTGGCAAATACTTAATGACACACAGATCACACACCAAGAACATGATAGTGAGGACTCAGAGTCCACCTTTGCCTGGAGGGGTGTTTGGTTCCAATATTACAATCTGCAATCTACTCTTACTTGAGAATGCACTGTCAACAGTAGTAATGTAATGATACACTACATGCCAGTGTGACTGCATATAACCTGGGATACTACCCATGTATGAAACACATTCAAATGGAAAAGAGTATTGTACGAGCCAGACAAACTCAGGTGTCCCAGTGAGTAGATTCATCCCCCCTTGCTACTGTAATGACAGCACATAGATGCATGTTATGTACATGGAATTAAATACA